>NC_079166.1:4779923-5029923 GCF_947568905.1 Ostrea edulis
TTTTGTGTATGGATCTTCATTGATATTGTATGTCTATTTCAACAACTGGGAATTCTGTGAGAAATGAAAGGAGAATGTAAATTTTAAAAAAAAATTCATTTTCAAAAATACATGAGGATATGAACTTCAACACTTTACATCAACCATGAAATGTTGATGTGCTTCATGCTTGAGTGAAGCATTGCAGTTCATACCCTCATGTATTTACAGAAAATAATGAAATTTGTTTCTTAAACATACACTCTTACCTTGTTACATACATTGCCACCTGTTATATAGTACATCACTTAACAGTTTAGTCCTTTGGGTCTCTTGTATAATCAAATTTTGTTCAGTGTCTGTTTGTTTTCTTGTCTGTATCCTTCATGATATGCTCTTGGTATTATTATGTGAGTCCAATTTTCACCAGAGATGCTGTGTGGCATCTTTTAGAGTATGAAAAGCTAAATATTGAATTTTATAGTCCCAGTCCTCTTGGGGGCCTAGGGAAGGGGATAAAACTTTAAAATAGATAGTATGATCTTAATTATCTTCATACTCCTGAACGTCTAGCATAAAAATTTAGTTAATATAGTTATCATTATGGAATCCCTTGTCAAATTTGTAGCCCCTGGGTCAGTGATTAAAGCTGAAGACTATGAGCAGCAATAGAAATAGAGTGACATTAGCGAGTCATATTATATAGAATAAAGTTTGCTTAAACCTATACCTGGGAGTCCCAACTACATTTTAAAAAATGTATTTTAACCTCAATATGTCAAACCCTCAGATTTCTGAAGTATTTTCTCAGCCCCATCGAGTTTGACATATTACAAGGGTTGACTATATATCTCTGCTACCTTGCATCTGATGTTTACCTACAAGGATAAATATATACAACATATCATGTATAGTCGATTCAGCTTGTACAAACTCTAACCTCAGGGAAGACAGTAGGGGTAAGAGTTTTCACATATAGATGTATTTAAGTTTATTGGATGTCTTCTAGAGAACCAAAAAGTGGAAGATACTGCCTCCTTCTGCCATCTAAGTATTGAAATTGTCTCTGGCTTACATCCCATGTGTACAGCGTATAATTCCTGCCAGCATTGAATGATCTGAAATGGGGATTTTATTGTATCCATTGATATGGAACCTGAAATAATTACCAATTAAAGGAAAAAAATAGAATACCTGAAAATGGCACCAAAATTATATAGCGCCGCTCTGTCCCTGGCAAGATATGCAAACATTCATTGTTGTGTAGAGTCACATTGGTTTGATCTGTAAACTACATGTAGAGGTAAGTTCACTGTTAAAGAATAATGGGACTAAATTAAGAGGCAAACATCCTTATGTGCTGATTCAAGACATAACAAGACCAGTAGAAGAAACACTCAGGTGAACAATTTATTCCCCTATGCACTTGTTCAGTTAAAAATATATTCATTAAAACTATATCATGAATGATGTGTATGCTATCATCTCGTACATTGTTTATTTTTGTTTCCAGACCATGGTCTACCATGATATCCTTGGAACCATTCATAGTGTCCTTATTGAAGAGGATTTCACATCTCCCAAGAGTCCTCCAGGGTATGAAGAGAGAGAGAAAGAGAGAGAGATTCAGCATATTTTTAGCTAAGGGAAGATGGCAGGAATGCAAAAGCTTTTTAGCTCACCTGAGCTGAAAGCTCAAGTGAGCTATTCTGATCGCCTGTTGTCCGTTGTCTGTCTGTCCATCTGTCTGTAAACTTTCTACATTTTGGACTTCTTCTCCAGAACCACTTTGCCAATTTCAACCAAACTTGGCCAAAAGCATTCTTGGTTGAAGGGCTTTCAAGTTTATTCCAATGAAGGACCATGTCCCTTTCAAAGGGGAGATAATCACAAAAATGCAAAAATAGGGTGGGGTCATTTAAAAATTTCTCAAGAACCACTGGGCCAGAAGAGCTGAAATTTACATGAAAGATTCCTGACATAGTGCAGATTCAAGTTTGTTCAAATCATGGCCCCCGGGGGTAGGATGGGGCCACAAGGGGGGAGCAAAGTTGTACATAAAAATATAGGAAAAATCTTTAAAAATCTTCTTCTCAAGAACCATTAGGCCAAAGAAGTTAACATTTACATGAAAGCTTTCTGACATAGTGTAGATTCAAGTTTGCAAAAATCATGGCCTCCAGGGGTAGGTTGGGGCCATATTAGGGTCTAAGGTTTTACATGCAAATATATATGGAAAGTCTTCAGATATGGGCCAAGGTGACTCAGGTGAGCGATGTGGCCCATGGACCTCTTGTTTTTTCTCTCCTTTCTTTGAGGAATTGAGCATTGTGTGAATCTCCCTCAGTTGCCACATACTTCTCTTAGTGCAGTGGTGGAAATATAGGTTCCATAACCAGTTCAAATTAGTATTAATCTGGTTTTTTCACTCTTGAAAATAGAAAAAAAAGATGATGGAGGAATGAGAGTTTGAGAAATGTTCCAGGTATTTCATAACATGTTAGTAAAACCAAAAAAGAACTTGGAATGATGAAGCAAAGCTGATAATGGGAGAAATCAAAGTAAGCCATGAAGATGAAGTGAAAAAATGTACTCTCCACTCCCACATATTCCCCTGAAAATTAGCTATAAGCTGAATTTACTTGTATTTGTAGGTTTGAACCCCTCCATGGCATGAGAAAAATAAAGGCTGTAAATGAATTTAGTACGACAGGTAATTTAGTACATTATTTTATTTTCAAGAACTTTTGAAATCTTTGTGCAGAATGTTCTGTAGACATATTTATTTCCATGGGGTCATATTTCTGTGGATTTGAATTTTCTGTATCGTCCGCGGGTATGAAATTTCGCAGGAATTTGTACGCTTAAAGTTGTAAAATACAGTACACATATACTGTTATTTTACCTCCAGTTAATTGTCACCATTTTGTTTTACAACTGCCAACTGTATTGCTAAATGAATTCATCCTGCAAGTGCTGACTACATGAAGTTCTATAAAGTTCACTGTGAGCAGTAATTATCACACATTAGAATCTTAGTAAAAGCATCTTTATACGTTTTATCTTTTAGACTACCCAGCTGTGTTTATGACTTTTAGTCTGCAGTCATGAAATTCCCGGGATTTTTCTGACGGTGGAGTTAGCGTAAATCTGTACTTCTACATGTACAGTAAAAAAAATTTGCATTATAAAAAAATAGAAATCATTGCTTATAACATGTGGTTGTGAGATTGGTTTGATTGTTGATGGGTTGATAGCTCAGTTGAAAAACAAAACACAACACTTGTCCAAAGTTTAGGAGGTCCTGAGTTCATTTTGCATCCTATTTATGTTTGATGTCATAGGTGATATTCTTGTCTTTTACGTAATAGGAACATCGGAAAATCATAAAATTAAATGGGAAGATACTTAGATAGGGGGAATGTGGTAGTTAGATCAGGATATGAATGCTAGTTCATTTGATAAGAGCACCTGTCTGAAGTTGAAAGGGCCGGGGGATTCAATGTAGTTTGTTGAATTTTTCCCCCTTTATTTTACACTTATAAGTACATGATTGGTACATGTACAAAAAACAGAAGGAATTTTTATATTGTTACATGTATTTATTTACTACAGAATACCCGGATATGTCATACACCAGTGAAGGGAAATTGACCTTTCTAACAAGACATGTAGACAAAAAGGAATGGACTAAGCCTAGTGAACAACTGTTGAAAGCATCAATACATCTTGGCACTGTAAGAGTTTTTTTTTTTCTTCTGACATTTTCCCCCTGATATTTGAAGGTAGAAAAGTTAAAGGCAAACAGTCTTTGGATTAAATTTCTTAGGCTCCGTCATATTTGAAAGATGCTGCTACATTGAGCATGGTTTGGTATTTTTTCTTATCGATAAAATTTGCTGCAGGAAATTTTCCTGCTTTTGGTTTTTTAAATACCAAAAGTAAAATAAATTTTAGGCTGGGACAATATAAATTGTTTATTATACCAAGAAACGTGATTTTGGAAAAGAAGATGGGTAAAGAAAGATAATGTATTTAAAAATCATTTTCATTAATTTTGTCCAAATTTTTTTTTGCACTTTCATTAGTTCAATGTCAAATGATGCATGTAGTTTTTTTTCTTGCATGTAATTTAACAACACCCAATTCATAAAGATAATATGACAGTCCCAGGTAATTTTACTTATCTGCCTTGAAGGAACATGATTGTCTTGCTCTTTGCATTTTAATTTTCACCTGAGAATTTAAATATTGAATTTGTATGGGTCAAAGTATATGATAAGGACACTTGTTCATGTTATATAATAATCTAAATACATGCAGAGAAAATTGGAACTGCTGGTCTCTAGAAAAATTGAGTTTAATGTTAAATTATGTTCAATCATAGTTACTCTCTTTTTATAGGTGAAACACACACCGAAACGTTTGAATATTACAGAGAGCAGAAAACACATCACTTCGAATCTGACTTGCATTGAAAATCAGCCAGATCAAGGTGTGAAATATTTAATACACGGAATCAAAAGTATTATGCC
The DNA here is from genome assembly GCF_947568905.1 of Ostrea edulis. Classification (NCBI taxonomy): domain Eukaryota; kingdom Metazoa; phylum Mollusca; class Bivalvia; order Ostreida; family Ostreidae; genus Ostrea; species Ostrea edulis. The sequence continues at coordinate 4,784,438 of NC_079166.1, forward strand.
AACATAGTCTTGAGATAAATATATATTTGTACAGTTCCACTGAATACAGAAATTTTACAATTTGTATCTTAATTTATGCACATATTTATTACACTACAAGGTTCTCCGGTCACTGGTTTGTGTTTTCGGAATATTGTGAACCAGCTTTTGAAGTTACCTGATCAAGAAATTGTCAAAATTGCCCAGTTCTACTTCCGTGTTTTGCAGCCAACGTAAGTTCCGATTGTCAGCGGATCAAATTAGAAATGTGTCCTTCATCTAGTAAGAAATTTTCTGAAATTAGTTTTCGTTGAAGTTATATACTGCCAGCAACATTGTGTACAGAAAGTATTCGATTCTAAATCCTAATATAATTATGTTTGCAATATGCAGAGTTTATAGATATAGAAAAGCTACAGAGAATATGGTTGATGCTTACGGAACAATGAACACAGAACTGTCTGAGAGAATGCTAGCAGAGAAAGTTCTACTAAGTCCTACTCCTGATCATAATCTTGTCAAAAGGGTTTTGACGCATGTTGCAGTCAATGAGAAAGCTCCATCTGAGGTTTGTACATACTAAAAGTATACTGGGAAAAATGCTTTAATATACTAAAACCTATAAAGGGAAATTATTAAGCAGGATAATCTACCACCCCCCCCCCCCCCCTCCATTTTTAAAAGTATATAATACATGCACTATGGCAATGTTAAATTTACAGGTGAAGACTTCATATTTTATGAAGTAGTATATGTAAATCACATTTCATGCACAAAAACATTTATGCATAATTTTGCGAGACTAGCCATTCTTGAAAATTTAGTTCTCACAAATAGACTTTTGCATATATAGAAGAATTAAGCAATAAATCAAGATTCGCGAAAGTGAATGAATACTTCGTATCCATGTGAAAATAAGGTCTCATGAAATAAAAGTGATCTACTGTATCTTTGTCAAAACTCGTTCAAGGTCGTATATCATCTTACGCTTTCCAACAGTAGAATTTTTCCTCTCATTTGACATGTATATTCATTTTCACTAAACCATTTTGTTTCATGCAGCTGATGGTGAAAACTTTGGAAGATGCAGTGTTTAACAGAGAGAAATTTCCTGGGGAGTTTTACATCAATGATACTCATAGCCGATGCATGCTGGCTCTAGGAGCTGTTAGTCACAAGTTATTAAAGGAAGGGAAAGTGCAGAGGGCCAGGAAATTGATTGATCGGATTCACTCAAAACTGGGATTGCATGGTACGTACCGTGAGACTGTTGGAAATGATGTGATTTTTTCCCATGAAAATTAATTGTGTTCGTAGTAAATTCCAACAAAGGCTAGATATTATGTATACTTATACACTTCTGAGAATTAAAAAAAGATACAAAACAATATTTAGATTGGAAAGAGTGTGCTGGGCTGTTTTTCAAATCTGCCAAGGTGTACTTATTATAAAGGTTATTAATTATTGCTTTTAAAACTTCAGACCCATGGGAATACAGGCAAAGGAGAGCCGTAATGACGAGGAGAGAGAAGGAGGAATATGACCACCACAAAGTGGTCTTACTAGAGACCTTGGGAAATGCTAGGCTGGACGAGTCCTATGATTACATTCTCTCTCATCTTAACAGCACAAACTCACCATGGATAAAGAGGGCTGGGTGTCACGCGCTCCGCAAATACGACCATCAACACGTAATACACATTCAAACCTGTGATTAAAGTCCATTAAGCAGTTGCATATCATATTCAATATTCAATGTATTCCCCAGAAAAAGAAAACCCAAACAATTTTAAATGATGTAATCTTATTTAAGAAAGTTTTTAAATTCTTCCAAAACAGTTGTCAAATAATTTGCAAGCATCCACACACTAGAGGGACATTTCTCTACACATAAACTAGTACCAAGGGGAAATTAGCATTAATGTTTAAAACTGCCAAGCATTAAATTGTCAGAAAGTACAACAGCATTACTATTAATTGAACACTCCGTTGGTAGCCCACATCTAACCATATTGGGTTCCCACTCTTGGTCCATTGGCCTTTTAGCTTAATAGGGAACACATACTGAGTTTACTATGTAATACTAATACTACTAATACCATATAAGCAGGATTTTTAGCGAGGATTTAATTTTGGCATTCTTAGCGAGGGTGCAGAGATTGCTAAAATTGAATATGGTAGGTAAAAGTTATCTTTTTTTGAATTATAGATTTGCTAGAATTAGCTCTCGCTAAATATAAATACCAATTTTTATGTGAAAATTGCTAAATTTGTGTCTCGCTAGAAAATCCACTTATACGTTATTCATTTACATTCAAATCAATATTTACCAGCATTGTCAGACAGCAAGAGGAGCAAAATGACAATGTTCAAGTACAATAAGAATGTTTAACAGAGGTTTTTGAAATCTGTAGGCTGCTGATACCCTGTTGTATTCAGCGCTGTATGATGAGGATCAGACAGTAAGATATGAGGCCTCTCTCCTCTACATGTCTCATCCCAAGGGAAAGATGATTGCTCCGATGAATTCCAGGTATTATCAGGAGTATATATTTCACACTACTGCCATGCAATAGGGCTTATATACAAGTAGTGTTGTTGCCCTGCCATCATTTCCTGTCATTTAGTAATGATTGTAATTTTCCGCACTAATCTTTTAGCTTTGATTGCAGTGTAATTGAGCTGGTTTTTGTGTGTAACGGTTTTAATGAATTACTTGTAACATTTTTAAGTGACCGATACTATTAGTTAGAGTTAGTTAGTGACCTGATACGGAAAAATACATGGTGTGAAATGAAAACCCGTGAATCCGAGCCCGATACGGGTTTTCTTTTCACACCATGTATTTTTCTGTATTTCCTAACTACATATAACTGTGTCATGAATTTATCTCGTGGAAGACCTCTAACTGTATATGTGGGGGTCTATATCATACAACTTATCGCTTGCCAATTTTGTCACGACTGCAAGTCAAACCGGACAATAAATTATTCACTCAATATGGAGTTTTCTCACATGATACTTCTTTTTTCACGGCATCATGTGACCAAGATCTGACCAATTAGATTTCAACAATTTTGTCTGAGGTGTGATTAATGTGCTTTCTTCAGAGTTATTGCCCTTGGACTTAGAACGTTTTATAGAGTTTTGGCATCCTCTGTGCATTGAAGATTCAAACATTTTCAGCTTCTTAAATGCTTCAAAGCCAATTTTTATTTAAAAACAAAATGATGAAGCTCTCGTGAGCATCTAGTATGTTGAATATATTTTACAAAGCAATTAAGTGCGTGGTTGTAGTGATTAAATCTGATCTGTTCAATAGTGTGTATCTTAGAAAATATTCATAAACACTGGGTCTCTGTTTTAAAGGGAACAAACTGCGTATGACAACACAACAATAGTGGAGGATCCATATGATGCAGGTGTGGGTGTTGTAGATCTAGAAGGTCACCAGCGATCTCGCAGAAGTGTGTGGGACGGCATTCAATTTAGATTAGCGGCTCCAAGCGTAGACTGGAGAAAACACATTGGATCCACATCTATCGGAGCATCTTTTGGCGTAATCATGCTGAACTTGTTAGATTTAGCAATAGGTATGTATATAAAATAAAAAACTTCTAGTATCCTTACAGAAAAAAATGCAATATTGACAAATTAATACAGTTTCTCACTGCTTTTCTTCAAAGTTGAAACCATGATTTTACGAGATGCGAAATTCAAAGTAAGTTGGAGTTAAGACACTGTAAACACCTGCTAAGGCTGATCAAACCCTAGAACTACAGCATTTACAGAAATTGTCATTCTATGTTTATGTAGCATATATTTATAAGACTCCAAAGTGCGATGGGACTCCAAATTGTGATGATCACGCCAAACCCCGATGGTTTGCGCCAAACCCCGATGGTATGACACGCCAAAGTGCGATGGTCCACACTCATGCGCCAAAGTGCGATGGTGTGACACGCCGAAATCCATTGGTTTGTAAACAACACAGTGTTGTGGTACAGACTGTACCGTGTGTTGCTTCACTAAAATATCAGTGCAAAATCCATGCATAAAAAATAAGAAGTTCAACTTATTTCATTACGGTAACCATTTAGTTGTCTTGTTATTAAACACAAAACTTTCCAACGCGAAATCGTATAGAATGTTTTGCATTATAGCATATTCCCAGGATATTTTTTTTTTTTTTTTTTTTTTTTAGATCTATATGTATGTCACAAGTAATAAATGATCATGAATTAAAGAATGTTTGGGCGAAGAAGATAGTTCGACAACAAATGTACTTTTCGTTCTCATTATCCTCAACCTCGTATACCTTGCCGTTGTTGTCGTCTGAGTTGCATTTCTTTGGTTTCATTTTGACGTTAAGAATGACGTCACAATGACGTTACGTCACAAATGTTACTGAGCTCCGCACCATCGCACTTTGGAGCGACCATCGCACTTTAGAGTCTTACATATTTAATGTGAAATTTCAATTGACAATTTCGAAATCTTCGCTTCTATCTTAAGTAATAGACCACTCAGTGACCTGGACCGGTAAATGTCCTAGTAAAAATAAACACATGAAATTGAGAGAACGATGACGTATATCTCTGTTATTTTAAGAACCTGTGGCTTGAAATTTGGCATGCAAATAGTTAAAAAATTAAGCTATTCAAGGAGACCAGCAAATTATGCATATCGCACCTATATTCTGATTTATTAGGCATTTGAAGCGAGTGGGTAGTTTTTAATCTGGGTCAGAGTTAGACCCCTTTATATATTTATGGTATCACAGAGTTTGGGCCCAAAAGGGGCTTAGCCCCTGTGGGTGGAGCTAATATCAGGGATCAAATTTGGCATAATACATGAATATATTGGGGGAAATAAACTTTAAAATCTTGAAAAAAAAATTCTCCAGAACAGCAAGACCATATTAGTCATATTGGTAATGAAGCATCACCATGTTGTGGATTCAAGTCACAACCCCATGGGGCTAAGTGGGGGTCATGTAATATGAGGTCAAAATTTATCTTGGGATTAAAGAGGGTAGAGATCTTGTAAAAATCTTCCTCTGAGGAACAGCAGGGCCAAGGGTAACTCAGCCTCTTGCTTTTTTCCGGTACTGGTGTTCTGGGTCTCACATTTTAATGAATTGATGTTGTGTTTTTATTGCCACTTGCAGCTCCAACCCAAGGCCACATAAAGATCCGTGTACACGACGAGGCTTATGCAAGAATACATGTTGGAATACTGAATTTCAATTATGACTTCTTTGTTGCCAGAGTTTGTTTTAAAGGAGGGACTGAGTACAACATCAACATCTTACAGGTAAAATTTTAATGCAGTTTTCTTTTCGCTTTTCATGCAAAGAAGGCAATCTAGAGGCAAACTTTTGATAGTTTTGTAATTGTCTTACACATTAAAAAAGTTGATCTTTTTTTTTAAAGTTGACATCTGTTAAGCCAGTGAATAACTTCTCATTTATGTCCCCCTGGAATGATGGACCAAGAAAAATGTGAAAATTCATTGAAAATTTTCTGTGCTCTTTTACATATGACAGTGAGCTGTGAACAATTGTTGAATGCATGTCCCCTGGATATTTTGATGATGGGGGGGGGGGGGGGGGGGTTGCTAAAATTTTAGAATGCAATAGATGTCGGTATAGTATTCCCATTGAAGGTCTTGACTTAATGGGGGGCCAGGTGTTACAGTTTTTTTTTCCAAAGATTCTCACAAGATTCCTGTCTTTATAAAATAAAATGAATGAGGTAAAATTGTGTCCTATAGACCTATTGTTTAATAACACCCAATACTCTGTGACTATTTACCATTTAGGCCCTGTATATAAATTTTTCTTCTTCAGGGAAACGAAATGAAAAAAATCATTGAGATGGCAGCAAATTTTTCAAAGAAGCTGAGAGAAATTGTGAATGGCATTAAATCTGGTGTGCAGTTGTTCAAATCCTTGATATCTGGCAGCCTTAACCTAAAGAAGATAATCGATGATTTTGTCAGTGCTCTTACAATTATCCCAAACAAGGTAAGTAAAATTCTGTAAATAATGCTGTTATTAATTATCCCAAACAAGGTAAGTAAAATTCTGTAAATAATGCTGTTATAATTATCCCAAACAAGGCAAGTAAAATTCTGTAAATAATGCTGTTACAATTATCCCAAACAAGGTAAGTAAAATTCTGTAAATAATGCTGTTACAATTATCCCATACAAGGCAGGTAAAATTCTGTAAATAATGCTGTTACAATTATCCCATACAAGGCAAGTGACATTCTGTAAATAATGCTGTTACAATTTTTCCAAACAAGGCAGGTAAAATTCTGCTGTTAAATTTTAATGACAGAATGTGTGCATAATGCACATTCCAGTTATATTAATGATTTATCAAATTTCTTGTGTCAATTCCAAATTTTAACAATATTTAGGGTTCAAAAGCAGTCAATTAAAAATTTAGTATTGGACTTGGAGTAGCGAATATTATTTATAGTAAACACAGCAAGCACACAGCAGGCAAGCTCTAATGACACCGTGTGAACAGAGGAAATTCTAGTATTGAGGTACACATTGAACTTAGCTTGTTGATATTACACAGTGATTATACAGAGAACCAGATAAGTCTGACAGAGAACCAGATAAGTCTGACAGAGAACCAATTAAGTCTGACAGAGAACCAGATAAGTCTGACAGTGAACCAGATAAGTCTGGACAGAGAACCAGTTACGTCTGACAGAGAACCAGATAAGTCTGACAGAGAACCAGATAAGTCTGACAGAGAGCCAGATAAGTCTAACAGAGAACCAGTTAAGTCTGCTGTGAAGTCTGGCGAATCTGAATTTTGAGAGTTGTTACAAGTGTGCACCCTTTTTTGCAATAAGCTTTTACCTGCTTCAGTAGTACTAGACAGTAAACATTTGATATCTTCATCATAATATACATATTTTTTCTTTCTATTTACAGGTAGCAAATTTGATTGAAAAATCAAAAGAAGCCCTGACTGAAATAGGCCAATATGATCCTGATGATCTGCCTCCAGAGTTCAAGCCTACAATCAATTTTGTGCATAAAGTGTCCAAACTGTTTTCTGATATCAAAGCAGATGTAATGGGATTTGTGAATGTGAGTGAATTCTTTTACTCTGTGTAAAAATTGATACTTTAATCATTATGAAAATTTTTCTAACAGTAATTACTGCCACAGCAATTGCTATCAACTAAATGAAAGGAAAGCAGCTAGATTATGGACATACTACTCTATTTAGTAACAGCTTTAAGTGACTAGGTATTTACTATTTTCAGGCAGTGGAGCAGATTATGGACATACTACTGTATTTAGTAACAGCTTTAAGTGACTGGCTATTTACTATTTTCACTTTAAGTGACTGGCTATTTACTATTTTCACTTTAAGTGACTCGCTATTTACTATTTTCAGGCAGTGGAGCAGCCTGTCAAGGTGGTACTTCCTCATCAAGGCAAAGCTCTATATGAAAGTATCAAAGACATCATTAATGGATTTTCAAAAATTTTGAAAAACCCCAAGGCAGCACTTGCAAGTATTGGAAAAGGAGTGTTCACGTAAGATATAGAATGATAAGCCCTCTTTTTATCTCACCTGTGCCATTATAAGCCCTCTTTTTAACTACCTGTGCCATTATAAGCCCTCTTTTTATTTTACCTGTGCCATTATAAGCCCTCTTTTTAGCTCACCTGCCATTATAAGCCTTCATTTTAGCTCACCTGCCGAGGCTTGAGTGAACTTTTCTGTCTCTGGTATGTAAACTTTTCACATAAAGTTTCGACTTCTTTTCAAGAAACAATGAGCCAATTTCAGTTAAACTTCCCACAAAGCATCCTAGGGTGAAGGGAATTAAATTTTGTACAATTATTTTTTTAATACCAATTAATCTTGGCCTCTCTTAAATTGTAAAATTCATGATCACTTGGTTAGGGGTTAGTCCAAAAGAGGATGGGGTGTCCTGAAGCATGTGTATTTGACGAAGGTCAAGGTAACTGGTAGAGAGGTTAATTTTGTTGCACACCATGATTTTGTAATGGAGAAACATAAGATGACACTGGGCACAATGAGCAGACCTAAATGAGGACATTTAGCTAGTGTCAAGGTCACATTGTAAAAACATTTCTCAAGGCCATAAATCTATTTAGCACAAGTTTGCTTACTTGGTCATACAGTTGGTAAAAATCAAAGTCAGTGTTGAAAATTCAAGAAGTATTTGTACGAACAATGATTTAGTTAATATCATTAATGGAGAAATATTAGAAGAAATTGATTTCATTTTAAATTTCCAAACAATGGGGAAAAAAAGAAAGAAAAAAACCTGATAAGTTTGAAAATTGAGCCCATTGCACTATCAACATCTACAATATTTCATGGAGTGACACTGAGGTTATCATTGCACTATCAACATCTACAATATTTCATGGTGTGGCACTGAGGTTATCATTGCACTATCAACATCTACAATATTTCATGGAGTGACACTGAGGTTATCATTGCACTATCAACATCTACAATATTTCATGGTGTGACACTGAGGTTATCATTGCACTATCAACATCTACAATATTTCATGGTGTGGCACTGAGGTTATCATTGCACTATCAACATCTACAATATTTCATGGAGTGACACTGAGGTTATCATTGCACTATCAACATCTACAATATTTCATGGTGTGACACTGAGGTTATCATTGCACTATCAACATCTACAATATTTCATGGTGTGACACTGAGGTTATCATTGCACTATCAACATCTACAATATTTCATGGAGTGACACTGAGGTTATCATTGCACTATCAACATCTACAATATTTCATGGTGTGGCACTGAGGTTATCATTGCACTATCAACATATACAATATTTCATGGTGTGACACTGAGGTTATCATTGGGCCTTTTGTGGTTTAATCTCTAGATTTGTATATTCTGATTCCCTGTAGGAAACTTTTCCAAACGAATCAGTGCTCTCTAGATTTGTATATTCTGATTCCCTGTAGGAAACTTTTCATGTTATCCAGGGTCTGAAACTGTTTTGAAATTCGTATGTCATTTTTATACCCCCTGAACGAAGTTCTGGGGGGTATATAGGAATCTGTCTGTCTGTCTGTCCGTCCGTCCGTCCGTCCGTCCATCTGTCTGTCTGTGCAGATTCGTGTCCGGGCTATAACTTCTTTGTTCTTTGACTTAGGCATACCATATTTGGCACACAGGTAGATCACCATGAGACGATGTGTCAAGTACCTTCATGACCTCTATATGACCTTGACCCTTGACTTCAAGGTCAAAATTAAAGGTTTTTTACAATGGATTCGTGTCCGGGCCATAACTTTTTGTTCTTTGACATAGGCATACCATATTTGACACATGAGTGTATCACCATGAGACGATGTGTCATGTACATTCATGACCTCTTTATGACCTTGACCTTTGATCTCAAGGTCAAAATTATAGGTTTATGCCATGGATTTGTGTTCGGACTATATCTTCCATTTTCTTCTACAAATACATACCATATTTTTACACCCAGGAAAGAGGTAATTTATACCTATTAACAACACCCTTTGGGAGATTGGGGGGGGGGGTATTCTTAGTGAGCATTGCTCACAGTACATCTTGTTTGTTTAGCTTTTGTTATAAAAGATTCTTAGAGCTACCAAGTCACACCCAATTTTCATCATATTCTTTCTTGTATACTCTATGCAGGATTTATCAGTCCATTAGAATTCTGATACAACAGAAAGAGAAAATACAAGAGGCGTGCTTTTTCCTACGAGGTAATCTTTTGCGGTATTTGTAAAGACAGGGACCTAGTCAAGTTATATATAGAGTGTGTGTATGAAGAAAATGTGATGTAAGGCCAGCAAAACATGCATGCAAAATGAAAGGAGATATGTACCAAACATATAATTGTGCCTCGACTCAGAATCTATGCAAAAACCCTGACGAGCAAAACTAAGGTAAAATAATTATAAAAAAACCTCTTTATTCGCAGTTGATAACTGGTATGAGTCTGGGAACTTGAAAGTATTTTGGGGGGGGGGGGGAGTGGAGTGGAGGAATGGAATACATGTACTGGAAATCTGTATGCAGAATAATCAATCAGTAAAATGGTGACATGAATAATCAATCAGTAAAATGGTGACCACATACATTCAGAATTCTTTTAACAAAACATACTTTGAAAGTGGTGATAGGTTGGGGGATAGGTTATGTAGAGTGCTTTCACCTGTCCTATACATTTTAAATTGTGTAAAAATGCATGCAAATCATTCATTTTAGATGAAAAGCCATATTGGTTTGATGTTGAAAAGTTGTTGATTGAATACAAACCTTTGGCGGATACAGCTTTTACCAGTCTCAGAACTGCTGGAGATAAATGGGTCAATGAGGAAATTGGGGATGCAGAGGACATGGTCAAAAAATTTACAAAGGGCAGAGTCACATTGGTCAGTATATGCATTACAGTGTGTTAGTCTTGTCCGAAAGTGTGGCTCCCCTTGTAATTTCCTTAATGTGTTAGTCTTGTCCGAAAGTGTGGCTCCCCATGTAATTTCCTTGATGCATGTTTACCATGTTTACATGGACTGCAGTTAAATAGACGCTGTTTAATGCTTACAGAGGGAACTGAAGTTAGAAGCTGTGCGGACTCTTGAGAACATCCAGAAGCTTCTGATGGACCCGTTCAATGATTTAGTGGGACTGGCGGATAACTTTGTGAAACAATATTCAAATGTGTTTGGACTGATTCAAAAGGTCAAGGACGCATACACCACTCTGAAGGAAGGGTAATTACTGAGTTAGCATTTTGTATATATGTGTCTACAAAAGAACTCTTCAATGAATGGTTTTGTTGTACAAATATTTCTATATTTCCAATCCAGTTACGATACAGCAAGGGGAATGATTGATTCCATATTTGGACCCAAGGTACACAAAGACTTTCCCAAGAATCGGCGTTTAAAGGGAAGTGGATGTAGCAGTGGATTCTATCCATCTTCTCTACCATACAAACACGAGGGACTTGATCTGCTGGCGGAAAGCGGAGACCAGGTGATTACAGAAATAGAGTACTGTCTATCAAAAACATTTCCTCCGCCATCTTATTTCAAGCCTGGCTAAATTTAGACATGTTCTAATTATTCTTACGCTACAGCAATAATCGGTTTTGGATTAATTTGAAATGGGATAATTAAGCTAATTTTTCAATGAATCTTAGTGAAAATAAGAAGGGGTGGGAATTTCCCATTCAGTATTGTCTGTTAGGTCAGTATTTATAGACCTGTCATGTTTATGGGTGGGGCATACAAGTTCAGTTAATATTGGAAAAAGATACAGAGGGTACACACCCATCATCAAACTGATCATGGAGATCGAAAGCATTTCATGTTCATAATTTTACGGGCGACAACCTCAGGTGTAGGAGCCACTTTGTTCTATTCTGTTTTTACTTCTGTGTGTATTGTCCAACGTAAATCTGGTGTATACCTGCAGTTTGTGTAATATGTAACTACAACAGTTTTCATGTAACAAACCTTGCACAGTGATTAATTTCCTTCTTGTGATAAAGAGTATAAAGCACAGAACACCGGTTTGGGCAAAACTATGATTTTAATATATTTCTTGTGTAAAGTTTACAATGTTGCATTAAGGGTGATCATGTTAACCTCCAAAGGTCATAGTAATCATGGTTAATTAGCTATTATTCTACAATTAATAACGGCGCTTGCTCGTGTTTTGCATTTGATGAGATTCTGTTTTCATATTATCACAACATACATGCACATGGCTGTATGTATCTTTGATGGATATGTTATTGATATATATATATATATATATATATAAGTGCTTATAATGTATTTGTAATAACAATAGGAATCTTATTCATGAAGTTACTTTATATTTTGTTGAATGGAAGATGATAACAAAATACATGTGCAATTTTTCATCAGTTTCAAAAATCCAACAAAAGTTGTGCATTTAAGATGTCATAATTAACAATTACCAATAATTGTCTGAAGCTAAACTAAGAAGTTGTGTATTCATCATTCATCAAAATAGATAAGCTTTGATGTCAAAATATATGAAGTAATAATTTTAGGAGGCCAGATTAAGCCCAAACCATACATGTATATATGTAGTCCATTATTAGTTTCCTATATATCAAATTTAACCACCCCCCCCCCACCCCCCCCCCCAAAAAAAAATTGGTTGATGGGTTTCAGTGTTTTTGACCCAATTAAAATATTGAAGTATGAATGTAGATGAGCTGCAATATGAAATACATCAATATGTAATTTATAACCCCCTCCTCCCCCTAGATTTGACTGTTCACATGAATTTGATATGATTGTAGATTGTAGCTCCTTTTGGTGGTTCTATAACAGTTGATGCTGAGGACTCGCACACAGTTATCATCGCTTCTGAGGGAGGTTCACTGCGAGGGATCACAATATTCATTACTAACATAGAACCCAATTCTACCATTGACACAGACGAGGGCAGATCAGTGAGTATTTCCACATTATAGTTCAAAACTACAAACCCTCTTCAACTGTTGCTGGAGTTCACCCACTTTTATGAAAGTTATGCCCTCTTTTCGGATTTTATATGGTACATGGTTCAGTTTTAGAGATTAGAGAAATCATTATATCACACAATACCTGTATCAACATATATACTTGAAGATGTATATATTACTTCAATGGATAATTTTAGTTTTGTTTTAATGTTTTAGAGATACCATGTTGCTAAGCTTGGTTAAGTTTTGGGGAAATTTTGATATTGCCTTATGTAGGGTACATTATAAGTGTTTGTCCCTCTGTCAGTTTTTAGGTTAGGACCTTATCATTTTATAATGTGTCTGAAAGGGTATTAAAGATGTAGATTAGCTGCAAGTTCTTGAACTAAGTCAGTTAAAAAAAATTCTTATTAAAGGTTATCGAGAGTACCTGGGCTGGGGTGTAAATTGAACTTGTCTCACAGTTTTCAAATTAATATCTTATCATTTCCCACAGTATTTGTAAGCATATTTGATGGATTTTGATTTAGTTTTAGAAACTACTAGTTGTTAAACTTAGTCAGTCTCTAACCATTAGTCAGTCTTTAACCACCCATATTGCTCATCAGGTAAAGCCCTCATTTTGTGTGGGAGCGAGGCTCAGAGTCCAGTACAGAATGCTTCACTAAGCAGCCAGCACTAAGGGTGAATGTACTGTGCACACCTCCACCTCCCTGCAGTGATTTAAAAATTCCATACTTGATATATAGCTTTATATACATATGTATATGTGCAATTTAGGTTAATATATGGAATTTCCCTCTTTTTTCAAGGAGTCTTGACAATTTACTGGGTTAGTTTAATTGTATGGACTTTTCTCAATCATACTTTCGCATGAAATTCAGTTTTTATACGCCCTTCAAAGACAGGACGTATTATGATATGGCTCTGTCCGTCCGTCTGTCTGTCCGAATCCTGTTGGCAAAATACAAAATGAACTATAAACTCCAGGATCATTTGATCACTATGATGAGAGGAAGATGCCTATATTATTTTTGAAGGTTAAAGGTCAAAGTATCTCTTAGTAGGAAAACTTTGTAGGCAGGATACAGACAAAACTATTGGGGTTGTCCTAACAACCTTTCAAACTTGGTACAAATACTATTCATGCTAAGTGGAGGGTGCCCTTTGTTCTTCAAGGTCAAAGTCGTAGCATCACTTAGCTGTATCAACTGATATTGTTTGTATTCTAATTTAAGGTTATGACCAAGTGTTAGTTAATGTCTGGAAGTTGAAGCATTGATCAACACACATATGCACACACACTCATATATATCTATATATATGATATTTTTGTCAGCATCACATTTAATGTAGAATAGGTGAGGTGTCAATGATTTGTACTGCATCTGGCAATGATTGGTACTACTTGTCCTGTCAATTGCTTTGGATCTCTGAAATCTTTTCCAATGTAGGTAGCGGCAGGTCAACCTATCGGTACTGCAACTGGTTCTTCCTGCGCGAATCACATCCATCTAGCCTTTCAGAAGGATGGAGGTAGTTATGTCGACCCCACCAAGTATCTGGAGTCCATCATTCCAGTACTCCCTGTGTGGAAGCAGATTTGTGACGACTACAAACTTGTTTTCAAGGTAAATACTGGTATTGTAATTCATACTCTAAACAACAATTATTATCATTCCAGATAAATTGCAAAAAATTCATGTGAAATGATTGAGAGCTTGTATCATTTTGATGGTGCTTTATACGAGGTGCTTAAACAAGCCATTATAGAATTTTGGTGTAATGATCCACCTTAAAGAATATTTTGTGAGTTTCTTTATTTTCAAATTTGCAAAGGTATAATTCCAGAAAACTGCACAAATTTAGTTAAATTTAGCCCTGAATAATTTGCCCTAAAATATCTGACTTATAATCCCTGAAGTTCACTCTTGTTTTCTGTCACAAAGTGCTGAACAGCCTGCAGTTAGTGATGGGGCTTTCATATTTCACATGTGTATTCCTTGTGACAAGATGTTTCTTTTGGTAGCAATTTCTGACTTCTTGACATTAGCTCTGGACTTGTTGCCACACAGGGGGACATCAGTGTTTCATATTCACAGCTTGTTTAAAATGATTTTCGGATGAGACGGCAAAAACCAAGGTCCCGTGTCACAGCAAGTGTGGCACGTTAAAGATCCCTCCCTGCTCAATGACCATAAGCGCTGAGCATATAGGCCTAAATTTTACAGCCCTTCACCGGCAGTAGTGACTTTTCCATATGGGTGAAATATTCTCGAGAGGGACGTTAAACAATATTCAATCAATCATAATGCATCTTGATTGTCGGATAGCATTACGTGCTGAAAAGGAGACATGCATGCAGTCAGTGATTGAAAAGAATATGGAATGTTTCATGCTTTGAAAACTAAATACCGATAACATCGCACTGATATATAACCTATTTAATGCAGGCTGAAACATTAGCAGCTGGGGTGATAGTTGGTTTGATGGGAGAAGATGAACAAAATAAGGACCCATCCCTTTCCAACACTGACCAGGCTGCTCCAATTGAAGATTTTCCAGATAACAGTGAGGATCCAGATGATACTAAAGAAATAAAAAGTAAGATTAGTTCAGCTGTTTGCTGAAGTTTTGATTGATTCTGTTTGAATGAATTTGAGACATATCAGTCAGAACCTTGTATGCTGCTCTTGTCCATTTTGCATGTAACCAATCTGAGAACGTATACTAGAACAATTACTAATGTTTGAGCCTAATCAAATCGAAAATTACCCATAATGAATTGAACCAATAGGCTTGTATTATTGTTTCACCACTATTTAAGAACTCAATAGGGTGCAACATGTTAACTATACAAATCTAGATAAGTGTAGATACAAATCATTTAAACTATGATGCCAGCAGAGAGAAAATCAGTATCTCAAAAATTACTAAAGAGCAGTTCCTCAAATCAATACAGTGAAACTTCTCCAAACCGGCCCCTCAAAATACTGGTCCTCCCTTACATTGTCTGTTTCTTGAAGTCCCTGCATATTTCCTTACAAGATATCACAAAACCGGCCACTCCTGAAAACTGGACATCAGCCACCTTTTATAGAACATTTGTTAACAATCATATGTAATTGTGTCGCCTGCGTTACGCAGTGGTGACATATAGGGATCACTATCCGTCGTCCTGCGTCGTCGTCTGGCGTTGTCGTCGTCACAAAAAATTTCTGTCACAGTTTTCTCAAGAACCACATGGGACAACTCCCTGATATTTGGCACAGAGCATCAGTGTGGCCAACTGTATTGTGTAAGACATTTTCGAATCTGTCGCTTATCAACTTCCTGTTTGCCGGGACTTAGAATTTTTTACAGCAAAAAAATTTCTGTCACAGTTTTCTCAAGAACCACATGGGGCAACTCCCTGATATTTGGCACAGAGCACCAGTGTGGCCAACTGTATTGTGTAAGACATTTTCGAATCTGTCGCTTATCAACTTCCTGTTTAGTGACAAAAACCATTTCAATAATTTACTTTTTCAACATTATACGTGATATATTACATATAGAATGAACTAGCAGGCGACACATGTCTTCCGGGGAAGACTTAATACTGCGTTTTACTTTATACTGTGGAATCATTAGAATTCGAGGTGGCTCAATTTTCGTGGAATTCGTGGGTACCCCTCACCCACGAATTTACATCCTCAATGAATAAAGACAACTAGTATACAAGAATCTTGCAAATATATAAATCCACGAAATTACGTCCCCACGAACCCATAAAAACTCAGCAATCCACGAAATTTGGCCCCCACAAATTTAAATGATTCTACAGTAATACCTGCCATTTTTTTAGACCAGAAAATTGTGTTCAAAGGGGGATCAAGATGGGCCAGGTGTGAAAAAAGATAGTCCAATGAGGATTTGGGCTAGAATAGGTCCTCAGTACCTGTTGCTTGTAGTAAGAGGTGACCAGGGATTTTTTAGGGTCTGTAAGGGGCCGAAATACCCATTCCAATGCTAAAAAGCAGGTATTTTCCCCAATTTTTGCTTTGAAATTCCCAAACAATTAAAAAAAAATCAAGCAGAGTAGCCTAATTGTTCATAAATGTTCTTCACAGTCCCACAGATTACAATTTTTGCTTTGAAAACGGGTATTTCGGCCCCTTACAGACCCTAAAAAATCTAATTTTCTGACCTCTGCTTATTTGAATGAAGTAAACTTTGACCAAATTGAAAGTCAGGAGTCCAATTAGACCTTAATGCACTCTGGATTGGTTTTCTCCCAGGCCTACTTCTTTGTATGAAACATTTTTCCCAATTTCAAGCAAATGTCGCTATTTTTCCCAATTGGAAAGGCCCAGGCCCTTGAAATCAAGACCTTAAAAAAAACCAGGTGACTAAATGGTTCCATGTATGAAGAAGAAATATCTAACGAAAATTGAGATAAAGACATCTCTATATGCAAGTTCTCAGTAAACGGGCTATCCTTCTAAACAACCTGGATTTTTATTAGTCCGAAAGCTGTCCGGTTTAGAGAAGTTTCTCTGTATATATGCAAGCATTCTCAAGCAATATAGATTCAATTTGGTCCATTTTTATAAATGTTTTAAATAGTGATGAAGACATGCATACAGTCTGAAGACTTGCTTTTGGACTCTTCCCTGGGGCAACAAGTATAGAATTTAACATAGGTTGGATAAATTCCAGGTAGTCAAAGAAAGAATTACAGACTAAATGTTTCCAGTTCCTCAAGAAGTCATCCTTTGGGTGACCTAAATTTAATATTGTGTCAGTCTATGCAAAAGTTTTTTGGACCACACAGGACATTCGGTCCTGTGTAATCATTGAACACACCGGGCCGAACCAAATTTTGTCAGACCGAAAAACCTAATGTAAAAAAGTGAAACATGTGAAAATCCAAAACCAAGGAAATCTTATTTATTACACTAGTAATACTATACCAGGGATCCCTCCCGTATAATACTTTAGACAGTCCCAATCTCTCACCAGAGGGCATATTACGCTACGCGACAACACCTGTCAACGTCTGAATAAAGTATGATTTTACAAGTTTTAGTGTTATGCTTAAAATCTTACAGTAAGTTCACAAAAACAACGAATTCCATGATTATTCTAGTATTATTGGATGAATGAATGAATTAATATTTATAACACCTTTTAATTCGCTCAGGTGTCTCATATTTACCAGCTTCTGCGTTTATAAAATTCAGACAAGTGTTTGATTTGCTTAGATATGATTATTACAGTTTGATATGCTAAGTTAGTTTTAGTACATTTTGATATGAATTTTAGACGTTGACAGAGGTATTAGTGGAGCATAGCAGGAACAATAACTCTGGGTAGAGATGGAGACAGTCCACGCCGTTTTAATCACATTCATTTACGTATTTGGATTTGTGTGCTATTTTTTACTTATAACAAACATTTAAATGACTCCGCATCAAAATAGTAAAGCTCAAAACCGGACACTGAGACATTGGACATTCCGGTCTGGTGTAAAAAATGATGCATCGGACCTGAGGCACTGCACATCGGTCAGGTCCGATGGTCCGATGTCTTTCGCATAGACTGTTGTGTTTCCCTGAGAAAAAGTTGGGTTAAAATTGTTTGAGGTAATGAAATTGTCAGTAATTGTGCCTGATCAAGTTAAAATCTTAGAAACCGTTATTGCTTCCTGATTAGGTCAATTTCTGACTGCAATGAAGGGGATATTTATGGTTGCATAAGAAGAGTGCTTGGTTTACTTTATCACAGTACTGCATGCTTAATGCGTGTCACTATTGGAAGTCTTATACACAAACAGGTTATTTTGTCACATTGACTAGGTCTTACACTTATCATTTGGCTGACACTATAAAGCAGGCAAATTATTTAGATTGCATTATTTAATGATTTTTAATATTTATACATTAATCAGGTCAACCAAATGGTCTCTACCTCAAAGTACACTCGAGCTTAAGCAGTGCTTTAGATTTTGACACAAATGATGATCAATGTGCAGCCATTATGGGTACCAACAGTTCCCAAGATGTCAAAAGATCAGCTGGAAAACTAAAAGGTAATTATTATGAATTCCTTCTGCACCAAAGGTAAAACTGCTGTGATTTTTATGCTCCCCAAAAAATTTGGGGGGGGGGGGGGGGGGGGGGGGGAGCATATAATGGCTGTCATAGTCCGTCCTTCCATCCGTCTGTCCGTTCGAGCTCATATCTCCTATGATTTATCATAAATGTTCCTTGAGACAAGGATTTTTGGACCAAGGTCTTTCAAGGTCATTTTGGAAAAGTCAAGGTTGCTCAGAACATATGCTTTATATAAGTAAAATGTTCTTTATTTCAATAGTTTCAGTTTTTGTGCAGGTATTGATCATATAACACACAAATAAGGAATAGGCAAATGGCTTTCAGACAAAGATCACTCAAGGTCATTTTTAAAGGTCAAGGTCACTCAAAACATATACCTTACACAAGGAAATAGTGTCGGGATGATAACAAGAAAAACTGGTTGAAGATATATGAATATAACCTTAAGTTTTCCTGTAATGAACAAATATCAGATTAAATCTTTAAAATATTTGGTTTGCATTATGTTGTAATTGTTCTCTTTGTAAAAATTCAATTGATAAGATCATGACAGTGTATTTGTACTGTAACAGAGATTGTTTTATGTCTGCTGAAGATTGAAGCCAGGACCTCTGTGAAATTGGATAAAGGAATTGAATATTCTCTATCATTATTTTCCTGACTGAAGACTGACTCTGCATGCTCACCGAAAGGATACACGGTGGTTTGCTTTGGGTCAGCTTTTTTGGTTGATGCTGCATATTAACAGTCAGTGCCTTGCATGTACTTGGTAAAATACCTGCAAATGTATTTTTACACGATATGATTAAAAAAAAGTGAAAGACTTTTAATTGCCCTAAATGGGATATTCATGATATAAAAAAATATGTTGTAGGGATATTCTCAAAACTGTTGAAGACAGCAGACAAATTTTTGGAGAAATTTAACATTAGACGTTTGAAGTTTGGCACGATCATGGAATTTCTAGACAGATTTGGAATGACAGAAAGCAAGGCTGCCATGGCACGAGTGATGAGGGAAATGAAGGTGTGTTAAAACTCTTGATCAATAGACCACTTGCGATTTTATGATCATGCGATTTGACGGCCACTAGGTGTTTCGCAATATTGATAAGGAACTGAGTAATCTGATGATGCTGTCATGATTGCGTACTTACAGACCGGTAGAGCTACAGTTAAAGTACCTTAGACAGTTAATATTAAAGTTTTCAATTTTCAGGATATCATCGACAACACCACTTGTAGGAATCCGTATGAAATGACGGAGGACCAGCTGGTAAATGAACTGACAGAGAGAGGCAAAGACACCAAGGGATCCAGAGAACAACTTATTGATAGACTGGTGCAGTTAGATAAAGGTGATCCTTCTAACAAAACCCAGGCACTGTTAAGTAACTTATTGATAGACTGGTGCAGTTAGATAAAGGTGATCCTTCTAACAAAGTCCAGGCAATATTAAGTAACTTATTGATAGACTGGTGCAGTTAGATAAAGGTGATCATTCTAACAAAACCCAGGCAATGTTAAGTAACTTATTGATAGACTGGTGCAGTTAGATAAAGGTGATCCTTCTAACAAAACCCAGGCAATGTTAAGTAACTTATTGATAAGGCAATGTTAAGTAACTTATTGATAGACTGGTGTAGTTAGATAAAAGTGATCCTTCTAACAAAACCCAGGCAATGTTAAGTAACTTATTGATAGACTGGTGCAGTTAGATAAAGGTGATCCTTCTAACAAAACCCAGGCAATGTTAAGTAACTTATTGATAGACTGGTACAGTTAGATAAAGGTGATCCTTCTAACAAAACCCAGGCAATGTTAAGGAGGTACTCTACATCGTCATAATGGCTGACTTCCTTTTAAACAATGGAGGAAAATATAGATATCAACAATATTGGTCTATTCATTTCATAAATCATTGCCTAGATGAGTAGCTCAGTAAGTTAGCACGTCGACTGCTGAACTGTAGATCGCGGGTTTGAGTCCAGCAGGGGTTTTAAATTTTTTTCAGATTGCTTTCTACTAAAACTACATTTTTTGACTAAATGAAGTAAATTTGAAAGTTTTCAATTCCATATACTCAATATACATACCGTATTTTGCCGAATATAATACGCAGTGGTGTTTAATACGCACCCCCCACTTTGAGCCTAAAAGTTGGTGAAAAAACGCACTTCGGGTGTATAATACGCAGCAAAAATTTTGACTAAGCGGTAATCTTTATTTTATACTTGGTGTTAATTTTCACTTAATATATTTGCAGAAATAATGAATTCTAAACAACGCACAATAATTTGCAAACTTTTTGAGATGAGGTCTACATCGCGGTAATCTTCAATGAGAATCTTCAGGGAAATATCAACCCGGACAAGCCTGTTCATTTCAGCAAAGCACGAGATTTTGTAGCATTAAAGTCTTAACTGACTCGATATTTCCTTTGTTGAAACTTAAAATCAATCAAATAGCCGATGTTATAAAAATAAAATTAAACAATTAAACTATCGCGTATTTTACTGTAATCAACACACCATGGTAGGTACAAAGATGCAAATTATCAACTCCTCGTTAACTACGATGACTATTAAAATGTGTGAAAAAAAATTTTGTAGGTATTTCTTTACCCGGAGGGGGTATCTAACAAAAGCAGTGTACACAACAATGGCTTCGTAAAACACACGCTTTTACGCAAGAATAGTTATTTCAAAGATTCAAATAAATATTTCATTAAAAATTAGGCCTATTCATAAAACTTACAGTAAACAAACTTTTAGCAAGTGACAAAATTATTTTCCAACAATTTTAGCACGTGTCAAGGCATTATTGTGTACACATGCTTTCAATAATGGCGGCATGCGATGTAATGAATAGTCAGATCCAATGCAATTTGATTGGCTGTTTGTTTCATGATAATTGAATTATTTAGATATTGTAAGTATATATATCACATTTTCTGCAATTTTACGTTTCTGTAGTAATTTTCTTGAGGTCGAATTTTCTACTTAATAAATAGGTGAACGTGAAAAGGCGTACAGTATCCGAAGCCTTGGTCTTTGAGTGAAATATTACACTACTTAATCGCCGAGTTTCATCTGGAAAAAAAGGTCAAAAACCTATTGTGGTATATAATACGCACCCCTTTCTGGCACAAAAATATTCTCTAAAAAAAGTGCGTATTCGGCAAAATACGGTATCTTCCACTTTTCATCCATATCAAATTTCTCTGGTGTAGCATACCTCCTTAAGTAACTTATTGATAGACTGGTGCAGTTAGATAAAGGTGATCCTTCTAACAAAACCCAGGCAATGTTAAGTAACTTATTGATAGACTGGTGCAGTTAGATAAAGGTGATCCTTCTAACAAAACCCAGGCAATGTTAAGTAACTTATTGATAGACTGGTGCAGTTAGATAAAGGTGATCCTTCTAACAAAACCCAGGCAATGTTAAGCAACTTATTGATAGACTGGTGCAGTTAGATAAAGGTGATCCTTCTAACAAAACCCAGGCAATGTTAAGTAACTTATTGATAGACTGGTGCAGTTAGATAAAGGTGATCCTTCTAACAAAACCCAGGCAATGTTAAGTAACTTATTGATAGACTGGTGCAGTTAGATAAAGGTGATTCTTCTAACAAAGTCCAGGCAATGTTAAGTAACTTATTGATAGACTGGTGCAGTTAGATAAAGGTGATCCTTCTAACAAAACCCAGGCAATGGTGACATGGGGAGACAGTGAAAGTACAAAGTACGTACATTTTTGTTTGGATGTTGGGTACACTCGTAATGCATTCTCTTTTGTAGGATGCCCTTTGCTGACTTTCACCATGCCAAAGACTGTATACTGCACATTTGACAGCATGTGTTTGGGATTGGAATGCTGCATTAACTTGAAATTTGCCATATTCCTAAAAGTTTTCAAAGTGTGGGCTCGCTTCGATCCTTGCACAACTCCCATGTTATTCTCTCTAGGATTGGATTCACTGGCATACAAAATTGAGATACCGGTCGATAGCTCTTATGAAGGTATATTAGATATCGGCATTCATTCTAATTAAAATAATTGAATGTCTGCCTATAAAAGAAAAGTTAAAATGTTCATGTAAAAATGCTGATTTTAACTTTTGTGAATTTTGTGAATTTTATTTTTCTGCATTCATTGTAATTGAAATGCTTGTCTATCTGTAAAAGAAAAAGTTAAGATGTTCATGTAAAAATGCTGCATTTAACTTGTGAATTTTAACAAAAGGTTTTGAAGGAGAATGGAGGGGAGGATATAAAATGGATATCCTGGGGGGATTAGAGGTGATCATCAGGTAAACTTTACAAATTTCTACAATAATTATGCTCTTTACAAACTTTACTTTTGCAAAAGACAGAGCTCAAAATAGACATCATTTTGAAGAAACTTTTAAAGGAGGCTGTATCGTATTATGGCAATAGAAAAAGCATACATGTGATTGAATAAAAAAAAAATGCTGTATTTACATGTGATAGATCAATTGATAAGGCTGATTTTATTTTCCTTTCATTTATACAGATACAAAATTTTCAAAGGCAAAAATGCAACACTGGCAACCTTTGGAGTTGGATTGTGTAGCTTCGATGATACAGAAAATTGTTTGGTGTTTGTTAACTTGTTGGACAATGCTGTTCTCCCAGTTCCAACATGTCTGCCAGATGGAACATTGGTCTGGCCTCAGTGTGAGTACCTCAGATCCTGTACTAACAAGCATGATTTGGTTACATTACATTTTAACTTACATTTTCCAGTTGAGAGACCAAGTTATGAGTATGTGGAGCAGGTTTGAAAATTTGCAATTAAGATACGGTGGAATCATTTAAATGAGGGCCAATTTTTATTTTGTTGGAAATTTTACCGCCTTGTTAGGATCTAATTTTGTAAATATTGTTTCTGTGCAATGAAGTATTGCTTAAATTGTGTTTTTCGTTGTGGTTTGATATTCATGGCCTATAAATACCCACGAAAACCGAGCCCCCATGAAATTTAATGATTCCACTTTAAGTTTAGGCCTTGTGATGATCTTGCCTGGATGTTGTGTCTGTGGATGCTTCATGTGACTGTTTCCCAGAGGAGTGACCATGTCCAAGGATAGATAACGCCAGGTGGATGAGAACTGGAGAATATGTGTACAATAATATTTTGAAATTAAAAATTTCAAAATTCACCTTATTTAGTGAAAAATAGTTTTAGTAAAAAGTCACCTGCAAAAAAATTAAAACCATCTTAGAGTCAAATCTTATGATCTTCAGAAGGCAGACTCATGCATTAATTGACTGAGTTAACAGGCTAGGCAGAAGAATTGAACGGACAGGAAATGTTATGATATTTATTTTTCTATTCGACAAATGTTTCATGAGGGAGCCAGCTTTTATGATGATATTGTGTTATTCATTTTCCATATAATTTTTCCTTGGTCTAAAACAGTTATAAAAGTTAAAAAAGTATATTCATACTGTAAAGTAAACCTTATTAGTGGAAAATTCCAATTTTCTGGTAAAATTATTAAGAAAAAAATCTCTTGTGACACTCAGATTCATTAAACATATTGAATGGGATCCTATTTTTTCTAGATCATTGATTTGGAACTTTAAAAAGGTTTTTAAAAAAATTAAATACTACAAAACATGTTGATAATTTTATAGATGCATGTACTGATTTGCATGAGGTAAACTAGAATAAAGTGCATATTAGAATAATGTATGACGCCCTTGTTTGTTTGTCAGGATTCATCTTTTTGTGTTCTTGCAGTGGATTTCAAAAATCTGTTCATGAAAGAAGCTCTCTTTCGGCAAATCAAGGAACAAGGAAAAGCTGTAATAAAAAAAGTAACCTCACAGCTGACCGATGAATTTCTGAAATTATTGAAAATAGCAAAGGTTAGTTTCAATACTCTTAATGGACTTTTGATGGAGGTTTGATGTCTTAAAACTGTGCAGTATCATTCTATCTACTGCTTTTCAATCTCCCAATTTTTAAAATAGGTACAAAATGCAGAGAATTCCATTGGAATTTCATGATTTTATCTTTCATTTCCATGATTCAGTTAGGGTAAGCAATATTTCCCAATTATGGATTTTACTACCACAAAATTCTGATTTATCAACTTCAATAGAGACCAGAAGGGAAATAATTGTGAAAGCATGTCATGATACCATGCTCAGCCAATGAAATAACAGGAAATACCTTATATCAGGTTTTTTCCGCGTCATGTTTTTTTCCGTGAATCAGAATCTAAAACAGTCTATTAAATTTACGCGAATCAAATTGTCACTATTTCAAAGCCATAGCGAAAATATAATTCAGGATTATTTAAACTTATTTGTATGATATTCCTGCTTCTAAATGCTATCTAAATTTAGAGTATTGTATTGTAGATATGGCGGAAGAAGATGTATGAAATTCAATTTGTTGTTTTATTTCTCTGAAGGACAAGCTTAATGAAGACATTCCACTGCCAAAGCCAGATACAATGACCCTGGGTCAGATTGTAACAGAGCTGAAATCGAGGAACTTGTCTATGACAGGTTCTAGACAAGAACTCAATGAACGCCTCAAGAAGGACGACCTGAGTAAGTGTAGAATTCAAAGTACTAAGATTTAGGAAAGTCTAAAGAAACTGCAGATTAGTATTTATCTATGCTCTTTAATACAAAAGTAGTGAAGCACAGATTTGTTTGTTTAGAAGAGCAGAGATACTGTAATATGCATAATATAGTTGAACTTTGGAATCTCGAACACCAATATCTCAATTACCATGGATATGTAGAAGTAGTTCAGAAGTCCCAACCACTTGTTCTCTAATTTTACCCCCAATATCTCAAATCCTTGGATATCTGAAAAAAATTCTCAGTTCCATTGAGTTCAAAATAATAAGGTTGAACTGTATTTCTCTCTTCTGTTTTCCATGCAGTCATTGAGCACTGCTTTCAGATCATTGTTCATTGAATGAAGCTGTATTCAGAGGGAGTAACCCACTTGGTGGTGCATGTCTATATGACTTTACTACTCTTAATTTCAAATCCATGCCTCGGACAATGTATCCATCACTCTGAGAACATATCTCATACCCTAGCTTATTGTAAAAGATTTCATTTCTCTTTACCATTTTGTAAGTAAATCATATAGCAACTAGATTTAATTCTGTATCCATTTCCACAAACTCTTTAACCATTTTGATATACTTTTTAAACTTTGAATTTCAGCCTGTGTCAACACTACCTTGGGAGAACTACCAGGGAGCCTCTCTGATATTCTGTATTATAAAATTCAGAAAGACTGCATGAGGATAGATGCTTGGGCAGACATAAAAGTGAACCTGCTGGGTTATTCCTTCAGCAAAACACTGTCTGCCTTCATTGAGTTAGATCCATGCAGTTTTGTTTTACAAATTGGATTTGAAAGATACTTGTGGACAAAAGTTCTACTGAATTATGAATGGGGTAAGAGAACTGCTATATGACAAAAGTTCTACTGAATTATGAATGGGGTAAGAGTACTGCTATATGACAAAAATTCGACTGAATTATGAATGGGGTAAGAGTACTGCTAAATTATACACATATGATCATAGCAAACATCAGCATGATGAATTTATTTTTATGATCAGTTAAAAACTTATTCAGAATAATTAGAAAAACAATACAGTAATTGCATTTCAATTAGTTTCTCTATAGAGAAGTGAATTTTACTTTCCTCGAAGTTCAGTGTTAAGATAAATTTATATACTAGACTGTTAATTAAGATAAATATAATTTAATACCTCTAGTTAATAAAGTTGAAGAATCCTTTTGTATTTGCAGGAATAGATGAACTGGCAGAAATAAGTTCAAATGTTAAAATCAAGTAAGCATGCGTAGTAGCTAAAAGAGAATATATTTTATGGGTTTATACGTTCTGTGTGAGCAATGCATTTACCTCAGTGGAAAACAATGATCATTTTATTGTGTAGGTACAGCATTGGTAGAGATGTTGATGAAGGCGTATTCATCTTGAATTTCGGCCTGATGATTTGTGTGTCTGCGTCAGATTGTATTGTAAACAGTGACCTGCTGTCCAATGTCAAGATACCTATCCCGCTATGCAGAGACTTTGTTTTCCCAGGTAAATGTGCTTATTTGAGCATACCTGAATTTAAACACAACTAGATATAGAGCACTACTGTTGTAATAGGATTTAGTGTTAGTGCAAATTATAACATATTGTTTTTTGTTCAGTGCCAACAGTCAAATTTTAATCTCTTACTATACATAAAATCAGGATTAATTTTACCATTGTACAATATTGATCTTGGTCATGTGTATATTGTAGAATGAATTTTTTCACAATATTATAGTTAAATGTAATTATATTCTTTATCAGGGAATGACTCATGTATATATTGTAGAATAAACTTCACAATTATAGTGGGATGTAATATATATTCTTTATCAGGGAATGGTTCATTTGCTGGGTTGCTGGAGAAAATTGGTGGAAAGATGACGGAGGAAGCCTTCCAACTTGTTCTTAGGAAGTTTGATTTGCATGTAAGCATGACGTTGACAATATTTAAGAAATTTTTAGAAATAAATGATAGTAACTGCTTGTAATGATTGTAGCATGTGGATGGTTTTGTCACCAATTTCTTGATGTTTTAGGATGTGATAACTTGTAATGATTGTAGCATGTGGATGACTTTGTCACCAATTTCTTGATGTTTTAGGATGTGATAACTTCAGGATCCTGCCCTGTCATTCCACCCACACCTGAAAGTAAGAACAGAAATCATTATGATGAGTTGTACTTAATATTTATATTTAACAGTTGCAATTTTCTAAATAACTTAAGATAATGTCTTTATTTGCAAGTTTTCAGATGCATCATAGTTTTTTTTTTCCCTTTTGAGAAATTTTGTACTTGGTAAAATGTGATGAAATTTGTACGGGGATTGGAGATTAATGTCCACACTTCACATGTACTTTTAAACAATATGCTGGAGGGTTCTCGATAGGCAGTTTGATTGAAGCGCTAGTCAGTTCAGGGAATAAAGATACTGTGTATTGTACATGTAATGAATTCTTAATATTGCACCACATTTTGTTGCAAAAATATCACATATGGAAAGGGCTTATATAGGCATTGTGCCTGCTGCCTAATCCCATTTATGTATGTATTTTCTATATATGTATATACATGAATAAAATACTGTTGGGGGAAAAAAGATATCATTAATCATATTTAACTAGGATATTAGCTGCAAAAATTACATTCTGAAAATATTGATTTTCCTTCTAGTGTTTAGTATTTATGTGTGTCAGTCAGTTTATATTTCCTATTGTTATATCTTTAAACAGAGACCCCTTTTCATATTTTCACCATATGACTATATTTGCTGTGATTACTAAAAATATGAATAGCATTTCATAAATTTTACTGGGATATGAAGTGGGGTGGTCACATGATCAAATCCTGTGAAGCCTGAAAAATAATGAAATATTACCTTCCTTTCTAAGCTACTGATAAATAATCTTGTCATTGTCTTTTTATATATTGTAAATTTACACAATATCAGACTGCCCCACTGAATTTGATGTGCGCAAGAACTTGCCGGAAAGTCTTAGACAGATGGTAACTTGTGAGCAGCCTTCTAACTGCTGGGGGATCGATTGCTGTCTGCAGCTCACCTTCACCATACCACTAGGAGACACTGAAATAACGAGGAACATCCCAGTCTGGTTTAAATTAGACCCATGTGACTTCTCACTGGACATAGGCTTTGGAAAGAAAACTCTTCTCAAAACTCATTTGTTGGAATATGAGTATGGTGGGTGTAGATACTGCATTGCTGTAGTTATACATGTGATAATATTTGTCTTCTCTCCTAAACAATGTCACTATGGCTTACTTCGATCACTTGCACTGAAGTGTCACTGGTAATGAATTATTAGTTTTGCTCTTTTAAAATTGAAAGTGATTTTGCTTAGTTCCCAATTGGCCCAAAGGTGTTTCTTGTTACTTAAGTAATGAATGAATTTATTTCCACCCTGTTTTAATTTCACTCATTTAAAATAAGGACAATATATAGGTTAAAATATAGAGGATGGGGCAAAAGTTTTCCTGTATAGTGTAAGTATCGCTTGTATCTGAAATAAATTGGGTACCCTACCACACAGTCTGTATTTTATTGTATAAAAACATGAGCTAAGGAGGAATGCTACACCAGGGAAATTTGATGTGAATGAAAAGTGGGGGATATGTACAACAATATTTTGAAATTGAAAACTTTCATATTTATTTAGTCAAAAAATGCAGTTTTAGTAGAAAGTAATCCGAAAAAAATTAAAAAACCCTGCTAGAGTCAAACCCACGATCTACAGTTCAGCAGTCAACATGCAAACTAATTCTGAGCTACTCGGCTACATGTAGGTAATTAAATGTTCACGGAATTGACAAATATTGCAGCTGCACTAATTTTTCCTGTCATGCTTTAAAAGGAAATCGGCCATTATTACGATGTAGTATACCTTCTTAATTTAAGATTGGTTGTATTAAAAAATCACATGTAAGGAATTTCTGGTGACAGTAATGATAAGCAAGAGGGCTGTCGCAGTGAGCTAAGTTTATGTCGCGGTGAGCGAAGTTTATGGTCTGTATTTATAATGGTTGTGTTGAAGTCCAAAATAATGGGATATGTGCAGGTAATTGTTTCTGAAATCTTAACAGTATTGCAATTTAATTATAGTGGAAGAAATTTTGATATTGGAGTCTTGCGATGATTTAGTGTGTACATATAACATAACCACATTAAAAAAGATGTATTTGATTATATTATTCCAAGGAAAAATAAGGAACACCAGTTTGTGATAATTTTTTTGTTTTATAGAAATTAATAACTTGTACTCAGTTCCAATACAAAACAGACTGTATGAACATTTTTAATTTATGCATTAATTCAGTTACAATTAAATATTAAATTGAACTTTGCTATATTGAGATTTATTATTGGATCTTCTGAACAACAGTAAATCAGAAGTCAGCTCTATATGGATATATTTATCAAATATTATTTTCTTCACATGTCTAAATTAATCTAAAACTTTTCAGGGAAGCAACAAACCTTGTCACTGGGCTCTGGAAGTCCACCTCCAGTAGAAATTAGGTAAGTTAATCCACCTCCAGTAGAAATTAAGTAAGTTAATCCACCTCCAGTAGAAATTAGGTAAGTTAATCCACCTCCAGTAGAAATTAAGTAAGTTAATCCACCTCCAGTAGAAATTAGGTAAGTTAATCCACCTCTAGTAGAAATTAAGTAAGTTAACTCAGGATGATGCCCAGACACTTAATTATGGAAAATGTTTATGACAAGTTGAACAAGTCCAGTGTTGTTAAAATCATCTGTTCAGGTTCTGTTAACTACATTATCCATGACTAACATCACTGTTAGTGATAGACATACATTGTAAACAGAATCTGATGATTTTAAATAGATTGAATAAAGTCTTTTGGGGTCACTAACTACCATGATGATGTGTTATGTAATAAGTAGTACTTTTTATTTTTCCTTCAGTGGATATAAGTTAACAAGTATTCTGTAATTGTGATTTGTTTTTTTAGATACAAAATTAATCAGATGGATGGAAACAAAGGCTTTATTGTGGATTTGAAAATACTCATCTGCTTTGATTTTGATGGCAAGGCTGTGTGCATTCCTACAAAGGATGGACTTCATCTTTTGAAAGATCAGGAAATTCCTCTTTGTGATCAAAATACTCTGATAGATTTAAGCAGTGAGTATGCTTTGCACGAAATGCAGGTATATTTTTTTGCTTGTTAAATTTAAATGACTATATATCCTACAGTCACTGTGATGAAACTTGCGTGAAAGTTAACATCAGTAAAAATACATTCCATCAAGACTTGCTCCAGATGTTGGAGTTGACCTATATCTTGGGCCATATACAATTCCAAGTCACCGTAAATTCTACATTAATAAAAATTTGCAAGGATGATACTTGCCAATGGATGTGAAGCTTCCTGCGTGATACTGTAGATTCTGTAATTTAAGTGAGTACTTAATATCGCGAGACGATAGACGTCAAATCACGATAACATGAATCTGTGAGGGGTCTATTGATTAAGATATTTACATAGATGTATGTATAACATGAATCTGTGAGGGGTCTATTGATTAAGATATTTACATACATGTATGTATTTTAACAAGATACAGATAAAAACGAGTAAATTTATTTTGTGAATGATGCTGCTCGCGAAATTATGCGATAATAGATTCCTCGCATATATTTAGGAATCTACAGTAATCGCCGTAATTGTGCTTTCAATAACCAGGGTTACCATCATATCACCAGGGTGCTGGTGTTACTGTCTTATTGAGAACATCTAGTTCTGAAGTACGTTAATTTCCATGTTTAAGTAGTACAAGGACAGGTTATATTCAAACACGCTATTGAAATACGTCAGTTATTTGAATATACTTATTGATGCAGGTTTTTCATTGACTGAGTGGATGAAGGAGAAATCGCTGGATTTAAACAAACAGCTAGAGGAGGGAGCTCTGATGTTGCTGCTGGATCAGCTCCAGCTGTCGGAATTTTTCCTGAGACCGAAATGTGACAGGACCCGATCACCATACATCCCTTCTATACAAGGAATCCATAATGGTACTTGAATCCTTGTTACTTTTGGTCAAAATCTATACATCAATTGGCCATTAAATCATGCTTTATACATATTAGAATTCAAGGGGGTAAGGGAAGAGAAGGAGGGTGGGAATTGACATCAGGTCCATGATATTTGGAAATAAAAGTAGCATTGGTATGGATCTCTGCTTGCTTGAAATAAAACTTTCTACTTCAGAATGTCCAAAGACCATTGCCTTCCTGCCCTCTGAGATCCCGGAGCCCATGTCCTGTTACATACCTGACTACTGTACAGGCATAGAGTGCTGTGCTGAGATTCCTGCTCTTGGTCTGGGGCTGCATGTGTTTGCCTTTTTGGATTTGAACAAACTGGAACTTCAGATTGGAATGGAAAACGTCTCGGAAACCATCAAACTCAATGATTATGTGTGGGGAGAGGTCAAGACTTTGATGGTGGCTGGAGGTCTTATAAAATTACTGTGAGTTAATCTTTGTACTGAGAGAGTTCATTACAAAGGTGAATTGATAAGATCAAGATATCATATATGCAACCAATTAATGAACAATACATAAATTCCACATTTATCCATGAGGCCTCAAAAGTTTAATTATTTAATTCTCAGACTCGCCTGCATGTACTTGACGCTGCATCGATAA
The DNA here is from genome assembly GCF_947568905.1 of Ostrea edulis. Taxonomy (NCBI): domain Eukaryota; kingdom Metazoa; phylum Mollusca; class Bivalvia; order Ostreida; family Ostreidae; genus Ostrea; species Ostrea edulis. The sequence goes on from NC_079166.1 coordinate 4,816,370, forward strand.
TTTCGATCATCATCATTTTGATTTATAAAAATATTGGATTCAGTCTTGCGTTTTTCAAAAACAAGTGTCGACTGTTTCTGGTTTATAGTACTAGCTGCTTCCCTTTCAATATGACATACAAAGACTGCATACCTGTTCAATGAATTAACAGAATTTAACATTCTTGAAAAATATTTATTGCCATAGCGATGTATGACTAATGGTATTTTTTTTCATGTAGTGTGCATTACTTCATGTTGATAATAAGTTTGATAGGAGTCTTGAAAAAAAAGAAGAAGTGTATGGTGACCACATTGTTTTTCTTCTCAGTTAAAATGAAAATATAAAAGCCTTGCTATATTGTTTTCGGATAAAATTGGTCTAAGAACCTCATTTAATTTTTATTTAGCCAATCTAAATTCCATAGAATTATCCTTTGTAGTACATATATACATATTACAGAGAGTAGAACTCATTGGTGGTAAGGGGATGTGAACTATAAATCTAAGTAACGATGCATTTATTGTGAGCTAGACCATGCTCTCTATGATGAATTTTTGTTTGAAGGGTTAGTACATAATGTCAACTGATTTAACACCTGTAAAATTTCTTCATCTAGGACGAGTGTGAAGCCAGTGACGAATGAGAATGTGTACATCTTTAATGTGCATGCATCTGTGTGTCTGAATGGAGGAGTGTGCTCCATCGACATCCCTCTCTTACAGAATACCAGATTACCAACAATCAGTGCCATAATCACGGGAGAGAGCAAGAGTAAGTCAAACAAGATCTCTGTTTGTGAAACACAGATTCTTCGTTTGTGAAACACTGATTTTCCCGTATGACAGCGAAATAATTCTTATACGCGAAGAAAAATCTTGTCACAAGGAATACACAAGTGAAATATTGAAAGCCCTAGAACTGTTCAAAAAGTTATGTCCAAGTTCAAGTTTTTCGATAGTAGGTAAAATCCCAAGGTCAAGGTCATGAGGTCAAAAAAAAATTTACGAAGAGAAAGGTCGATCTTGTCATGTGAAATATGAAAGCAATATTACTAACCATGTAAAAGTTATGGCCAAGGTTAACAGTTTTTCGCAGACAAACGGGCAGACCAAAAATGATATGCACACGGATCTTTGATTACGTTTATAGACTATATTGAATAATTTTGGTGGGTTAAGTTTCTTTATGATATATTAAACACAAAGATTTCTCAATGCTAAATAGCCCAGAATGCCTAACTTTGATTTTGTGAACATTTGTGACACTTCACCTAAATATAGTGATATCTCTTTACTGTAAATATTTTTTCTCTGGTGCATGTAATTAATGTGGAGGGAGACTGTATTTTAGAGATGTTTTAGTCCATACAAAGAAAGCACATTTGTTTCTGCTGTTCATGAGGATATTATTAGAATAAATGGTCTTTCCATGTTGAATATGTTTTGCGTGTGGAATAAATTGCAATGGTTTATTTTTACAGACTTCTCCTTCACAAACTGGCTTCAGGAGATGAATGTGACACTGGACAATCTGCGAGATAATGCCAAGTCACTGCTGCTTCAACAGCTGGGTGTTGACCAGTACCTGTTAGAGACTCCCTGTGATGTAGCTAGTGTCCGATACTCTCCCAGTGAACACGGGTGGAAGAATGGTAAGTTACAATTGTGTGGCGAGAATAAGAGAGAAAAAAATGTGTGAAATTCTGACTGAAAACTGAAACTCACCGATTTTATTTTTAACAGAGTGTCCATTGGACTGGGTGATTTTACCCCACATTACATCGGACAATGTGAGATGTGGACTGTCCTCAAACTGTACAAGGATAGACTGCTGTGTGAATTTCAGTCCATTGAATCTCAAGCTTCATTTCTTTCTACACTTTGACAGATGTAACTATGTTATCACTGGAGGAATTGACAAGAAAACCTTCAGTTATGGACTTCTAGATTTCAACAACTTCTGGGGTAAAGTATCATTAAAATGGGCTTAACTTTTTACCAGCAGGTTTTGTCCCCTGAGATTGAAGATTAGGGATCATATTATTGCAAAAACTATATTCGTACTCGGCGCGGTCGCCACCATAGTTGTACTGTGAAAGTGAAACCGAAAGTTTAGTAAATCGTACGTGGTATTAGTCATTGACACAAACGGTGTGATGTGAAAGAAGTGAAAGTAATAGCTACTACCGTATATTTTTCTGCATTACAACTGACGATTTGAAATATAGACATGAATGGATTAATTATTGGTGTTAAAAGAATGTAATAAAATTTATGTTCAATTTGATATTCATTAAAACATTTTTCAAATTTATTCAATTCAATATTCAAATTTAATGGGAATATTTCAGCATAGAGATATAAATAACCACCACCCCTCCTCCAATTTTCTAAGCGCCCAGGGTGCTCAATAGGACGAATATGGTAATTCCATTAGAGAGGGCCTTGATAAAGGCCTAATGGTTCCACATTTTATAAATAACCTTGTGACTCCAGTATATATATTCTTTAACCACTTGCATCAAGTGTTGAATTGATTATAAAAAGAGAGGTTTTTAGGATTATTGGATATACATGTAATCAGATGAGGCATTAATCTGTGCATGTGATAGGAGTTTGTTACATGCAGCAAGTGGTATTTGTATTTTTCCTTGATAAACCACTGAAAGGACATTTTACAATAGTTTGATAGTATGTGAGATTCTGTACAACTTTGAAACACCAAAAATTTATGCTTTTGTAATGTAGATGTTAGTAAATGTATATTGCAGTTTTTAAATCAAATTATTTTTATGTCTTATTTAGGTAGAGAAGTTTCTGTGAATGTTGCAAACGTTATATTCATCAAGTAAGTTAATTTAAAGTTGGTTTTTGTAATCTTTCTTCTGTTAATTGCATTATGATTTAATATATATATATATATAATTTTATATATAAATTATGTTTGAATCAAGTTCTTAAACAATATGATGCAAGTCATGGTAAAGGAGTTGTTTTATTAAAGATTTAAGGCCAGTCAACTAGAAGTATCCAAGAAGTATGTGCTAGACATGGGTGTCTCTGTGTGTTTAGAGCCCGATCACTGTAGTATGGATGTTCCTATATTGAATCAAGTTCTCATTCCAGTCCTTAATTGTGATCTCACAATGGATTTTAATGTCAAAGGTCAGATATTTTTCTTTTTTTCTACAGTAGTTTATTTAATAATTGTCATGATATAGTTACTTGCTTGTTTGTTCCATTTTACATGTTTGTGCCTAATATAAGTTCTTCATGGTTTCATTTATTCAGGAGAAGATTTATGTCTCATCTCTCACCAGATTTTTATCAAACATGCAGAAATGATACCTTGCATAAAGACCTTTTCCCTCCCTGCTCAAAGGCCGTAAGCGCCGAGCATAAGTCTAAATTTTGTAGCCCTTCACCGGCAATGATGACGTCTCCTTAAGAGTGAAAAATTCTCGAGAGGACCGTTAAACAATCAATCAATCAATCGATCAATCAATGAAACTCTCTGAAATTTTACGCTGCATAAGAATCTTAGCTTCAAATGGGTTTTTCAAGTTAAAAAAACCCACCCCAAAACATGTTATATAATTCTGTGATTAGTTTTTAAAGTCTTAGTAATTTTAAAATACTGCTAAAATGCATATCTATCATGAATTTTCCCCCAAACCCATAATTTTAGAAAATCTGATGACCTAAAGCTGGATCTTCATTTACATGGATATTCAATGCAATACCATGATGAAATTGAAACTAGCCATAAATTTCCATAAAGTTTCCATAGATTTTATTATTTTATGATTGATTGATACCAGATGTATGATAGAATTTTTTACTCCAATTTTTTTTATTTGCATATCCACTCACCATAATTGTAAAAAAGTCGCTCCAAGGGAAATTTAGATAGTCTTAAATTGTGGTAACATTATGTTGCATTTCTTAATTCACTTTCATCAAAAACTTTTATTAACATTCAGGAATGAAGCATGGCATAAAGGTCTGTGCTCTTAACGGTTCTCAAAATGAAATGTAGAAAGTCAAGCTCATTGCAAATTTTGTATTTGATTTCATATGCATCTGCAAGAATGCTGTCTTATATAACGATATTAATTCCTAATAGATTTTATGGTTAAATAATGAAGGACAATGTCACTGCAATGGGAATTATAAAACCTGTGTTTCGGATTTCAATAGAACTTGCAGAATGGCTCTCTTACATTATTCTATGTAGTGAAGAGATGTCCTGATTTTCAAAGCCCTTGCTATCTCTCAGTCAAGGAGTTTGTCATTGATGATGTTATACACTACGGCACACATTGCCATGTTTGAAAGAAGCATTTTATAAAAAGTTACACACTCTTCAAAGGATGAAGAAAAATTCGGAGGAGGAATGTGGGAGAAATGGTTTCAAACCTTATTTATCTACATATGTAATTTTGAATATGGTTTCTAACTTTTTGTTTAGGATTTTCTCTTGTCAACTGGATGAATAACCAAGGTCTCTCATTTGATGGAAGTTTGTCAACAGCTCAGGCAGCTGCTCTGTTTAAGATGTTGGGCATTGATTCCTTTCTGAAAAACCCCGCCTGTGTCCGAACAGAGCCACCGTACGGTGTCAACAAACAAGACCAGAGTGGATGGTCATCAGGTACCAGAGTATTTCTCAATTGAAATTAATCATTGATATATCGATTCTATTAAATGGGAACAAAAACTTTTATTGATATATTGTTTTGTAGCAAATGAAGTTGAGGAATTGTATTCATTTATAATTTCAATTTCGAAGATATTACGTTATTCCTACCTTATGTCTGTCATTGGAAATTTGCATCCTGACAATTAAATTATTATAGCCCGCAAACGAAGTTTAGGTGGGATATACTGGAATCGCCTTCAGTTGCCCGTCCGTATGTCGTATCATCCATCTGATATAATTTGTCCAGAGTATATCTTCAACCCTGATGAACAGAATTGATTTAAAAAAGAATAATATTGTGTATATATTATATGAATGATGACAATGTGACCTGCTCTTTTGATTGAGATTTTTCTAACATTCAAAGAATTAGTTATAAATATATTTATTTTTATTTTGAGAGAGGTGGGGGTGATGTTTTCATGGACCAGAGTATGCTTGTATATCTTAAAAACCATTTATGTTCCGATGTTAGAAACATTGCCATCGAAACTTTGCTTTGTTTTTGTTTGAGGCAGGCAAAACCCAACATCAACTGAATTGCTGAATTAAAACTTATCATTTATTATGTAAATGATGCAATAAAAACGTACAGTTGTATATACAAAATTACTGGAAATATATATTGGGGGGGGGGTGTGTGTTCAGGAGACTAGTAAATACTGTTTAGCAGAAAATTTACTTGCGGGGTTAATTTTCGCTATATTCGCTGAAACAAAGTTTCTGTGAATTTAACATTCAGTGAATTAATCTTACATATATAAGAAATCGGGTTCATGATATTAAGATTTGTTTTCGGCGAATTAAACTGACCGTGATTTTTTTCTAAATGAAAAAATAGCGATTGTTTCCGACCGCGATATTAACCTGCTGTACCGTAGTGGACATATCGATGTGGCATCATATTATGCAAGCTGACACCTATTTCCAAAAGATACAAAATATTGATAATAGGAATCAAAACATGTAAAATGCCACAAAAATAACTGCCTGTTTATTCTTCAATGAGCATAAATTCACTTTTTCCCCACGATGAAATGTGCCCTGTGGATGATATTGGTCTTCTTAGGGCAGTTTTAGTGTAACTAGAGATAATATGAATATGTATGCTTTCTTAGAATGTCCAGTAAACCTTGTTCTTCCCAAAATACGAGGAACAACTGCCTGTCATATTAAGAAAACCTGTACAGCGATCGGATGCTGTGTAGAGGTTGGAAAGGTCAGCAGAGCGTTTGAGGTAGAGCTGGATATCGACTTCTGTAACCAGAAATTGACCTTTGGAATAGAAAAGCTCACAGAAACCATCTCGCTTCAGGGATTTGAGTATGGTGTGTAAAGATTTGTATGTTTCTTATGGAGATCTCCTGACACTAAACGACTGTATAAAGCAAGAAGTTCAACTGTGAAAGCAACTTTGATTTAAAGAAACTTTTGTGACTAACTGAAAGATATTGAAAGTAGTTTGTTTTCTTTGGGTGATACATGAAGTTTTGTCCACCATAGAAGGGTAGAATTTACAGTATACATGCATTTCAAACTGTTTGCAGGTAAAAGAAAGGAAGTTGTCATTATGGGTGTCATAAAATTCTGGTAGGTTTGGTTTGGAAAGAAATGATAGATACTTGGTTACCTTAGTTATATAAATATCTAAGGAAGAATTACTGTGACTGATTACATGGCTAGTACTAGAACTAAAAAAATCAATCAAGACTGTCTACGGTTGCCAGGTACACCATATGGAACAACGAGGGAGAAGGTGTTTACGTCGTCTCTGTGGATCTGGCTGTCTGCTTTGAAGATGGAGGTGACTGCCTCATCAACACAGAGGTCCTAGATCGAGCCAAACTGTCTAAACAGTCCTGTGTTTGGGGTACATCATTCCTAAACCCAGGTATGTGCATTTACGAAAATGATTGTCTGTAATAAATTTTTGTTAGACTATCATTACAAGTTAATTTATTCAGTAGTAAAGGCCAACACGCTTATAGTATGCATATTATGCAGACATCATTTCATATGTTGATATTATGAAACAAGGTAAATACATCATAGTTTCAGATATCTGTTGAGTTTAATGCATGTACAATGTTACGATATCAGAAAAAATGACATGATTGTGCTTTATTATGATATTTGGTATTTTATTTTCCTCAGATTTCTCGTTGGAGACATTTATGAGAGACAGTGCAATCACAGCGTATGATCAGATAAAAGGTCTTGCTCTGGATAAATTGAAAGAGGCCCTAGGTCTTCCCACATTCTTGAATGATCCACCATGTTCTTTGACAGATCCAAACTATGTCCCAAATTCTAATGGAATCAAGAAAGGTTTGTTGAATTGAGAATCATCATGATAAACTTGTTTTGTCTTTATGCAACGTGATGCATGAAAGGTGAAGATAATGAACAGTGATCAATCTCTTAACTCCTAAAAGGAATACAAAATAGGGAGTTGGGCAAACACGGACCCCTGGACATGCCAGAGGTGGGATCAGGTGCCTAGGAGGAGTAAGCATTCCCTGTGACTCAGATGTTGAATCTATCTTTTAGTGTGCCCAAAGGATCTTTCCCAGCATGGATTTTCTTTACCAACACTTCCCAGCAGCATGGTCTGTCAAATCACAGAGTCCTGTACCGGAATAGATTGCTGTGTCAGAGCAGAACCAATCCATCACAACTTCCATGTTTACCTAGACATAGACCCATGTAACCTCAAAATTCAGTTTGGTGTGGACAAATTCCAGTTCCAGATCTACATGCAGGAGTATAATTTTGGTGTGGAAAAAGATGTCCGATTAGTCAATGTTGTTCGCATCAAGTAAGAAATTTGATTAATTATTATCTGACTCAATATAAAGGCAAGAATGATATGGAATTTTTTAAAAGACTACAGATGGAGGTTCTGCCTGTAAAATAGGTTAATATGAAAGTGTTAAACACTGTCAGATCATATAATTTCATGTATTTTAACCAGCTTAATTTTAGGTGTGTAGCTTGTTAAGGGTTAGAGTCGCAGTTAACCTTGTTAATGGTAGCCTTATGGTTTTAAATGTATTGAATTGAATATGATACTCTTATATTCTTAAGCTCTTCAATGTTCACTTGTGATTGCAAGGTTCCAGATTTGGGATTTAGCAGCTGAAAATGAGTACCTCGTCAACCTCAGACTCAGCGTCTGCTTTGATTCCCAGTCAGCCTGTGTACTGGATAAAGTCATCTTCCATGAGAAACGACTTCCAAAGAATGTTTGTGATTTTGCTGCAGCAGTGCAAAATACAAGTATGAATGCAGAAGTTGATTAAGTTTTTGTCTAGGCTTCGATCATGCAATGTATATAGCTCTTTGACATTAAGTTATTGCGTCAGTTCATACATGTAGGAGAGATACTACTTGTAAGTTGTTAGAACTTGTTCCCAATCCTTTTGATTTGATTAATTGATATAATGTGTTTAAAACAAATCAAAACGATCAGATCAATAACCTTTGCCAGAATGAGTTAAAATATGATGAAAATTCCTGTAGAATTGTTGAGATTTGACGTATATTTTTATGCAATGAAATTCTGTTCTTTCATCATTCTGTCATCATTACTCAGTTTCCATTCTCTGCACAAATTCCAATGAACATTTTAAATGAAATTCAGGACACTGATATGTCACCAAAATACACTTGTTGAATTTGTATTTAGTTCTTCAGAAATATTTTGCAGAGTTATGCCCCTTGGTCTTAGAAAATTTCAAACAGTTCACAGTTTTTGCTCATGACCTCAGTCAGGCATGGACAGTTTTAATTAAGCTATAAATATATCATGTTCCAGTCAGATAAAATTTTGTGGGGTTGTTCCCCTTGGACTTGAGATTGTTTGGTAACATTACACAGTTTTGCTCCTTATCTCAAGTCATACATAGTCATTTTGAATGAAATTTGAACTTTAAGTAAATCCTGAAAATGTACAGATTAAGTTCATGGTTGTGGCCAAATGATTTTTGGAAGAATTGAGATGCTTGGTGTTTGAAAAATTTTCACTCACTGTTTCCGCACATTATGCATGGACGTTTTGAATTAAAATTTTATGATGTAGTCAATATATATATGTATATTGAAAATATGCAGGTCAAGTACTTCTAAGGGTCCGGTTGAATAACTTTTGGCAGAGTTATGGCCCTTGGGTAGGGGCATTTGCATCGCTGCAATACATCAAGTATTTTAGAAGTCTTATAATGTTAATGACTAAATTTACACCACTTGTAATTTGATGTCAGAAATTAAGCATTTGATTGTGTGCCATAGTCGGAGATTTTACATTAGAAAATGTTATTTGTTTTCCTACCCTAGATCAGCCTTTCATAGATCTGTCTCCCATTAGGTTGCATTTGGTTTGAACGATAAATCGTTTTCCCCGGTGTGCTCTGTTTGCAGAAAAAATGTAATACAAAATGAATACTTTCTCATCAAAAGTTTTTAAATTCTGTGAAAAAATATTGATGATGTTATATCTTAAGATGACAAATCCATCATTTCTTTGTAAATATATGTAGCATGTCGATATATCAGGAAGTTGTGCAAACTTTCCTCATTAGATTGAAAGTCATATTAAGGGCGTGGGCGAAAATAGGCCCATTCTATCTCTCTATCCATCCATCCATCATTTAGAGTAAGTACCACTTAGATGTCAACCTACTTTTAAAAGAAAAGAATTGATTTGTTCATAATTATACCCCCCGCAACAAGTTGTGGGGGGGTATACTGGAATCGGGTTGTCCGTCTGTCCGTCCGTCCATCTGTAGACGCAATGGTTTCCGGGCTCTAAAGCATTATCCTTTCCACCTACCGTCACCATATCATACATATGGACTACCCATGGGATGAAGATGTTCCCTATCGATTTTGGGGTCAAAAGGTCAAAGGTCAAGCGCACTGGACATTGAAGTAGCAATATGGTTTCCGGGCTCTAAAGCGTTATCCTTTCCACCTACAGTCACCATATCATACATATGGACTACCCATGGGATGAAGATGTTCCCTATCGATTTTGGGGTCAAAAGGTCAAAGGTCATGCGCACTGGACATCGAAGTAGCAATATGGTTCGGTTTGTCATGCCATTTGTTTTTTACACTCCGAAAAGAGGTAGTTTATACCTATTACCAACACCCTTTGGGAGATTGGGGTAAGCGGGGGGTATTCTTAGTGAGCATTGCTCACAGTACCTCTTGTTTGATAATAACATAAGACCATCCAGAAATATGTGTGCATTTGATCAGATTTCATTAATTTGTTAAGACTGTATTTCATTACACGTGTATGCACAACTTTCAGATTTCTCTCTCGTGGAATGGAAGTCATCACTAGGAATATCAACAGATGATCTACTCCCCACCATGACAGATCAGCTGATGGAATACCTAGGAATAGCCGGATACTTAAACAGACCACAGTGTAACATCACGAGGGGGTTCAGCAGTACCGATGGGTGGATTGATGGTAAGATCACGAGGGGGTTCAGCAGTACCGATGGGTGGATTGATGGTAAGATCACGAGGGGGTTCAGCAGTACCGATGGGTGGATTGATGGTAAGATCACGAGGGGGTTCAGCAGTACCGATGGGTGGATTGATGGTAAGAACACGAGGGGGTTCAGCAGTACCGATGGGTGGATTGATGGTAAGGATTCAAATATATGGTGAACACTTCTCCATAACTAGAGGTTGTACATCCCTCAGGTCTTAGAAATTGTCAAGTATTATTACCAAGCGTGTTATTTCTAACCGTACATGTACTATTAACAATTCCCTCACTGAAAAGTTATCTATTAAACTAAATTTTCCCATTCTTGCATATGACTGTCCAGACAATGTAAACTCCGCGTAAAGAGTGCTATTTCAAATATTGGGTCCGATATTTGTTAAAATGATAAGAAGTGGACGGAGGAAGATCCCTATTGATTTCTAAGTTAAAATGTTAGACGTCCTAGAAATTTAATTTAAACAATATTTTATTATGTATTAAACATAAATGGATTAGGCAGCAGGCTTGCAGCCTATATAAGACGTCCTAGAAATACCAGGCAAGAAGAGGAATTAAGATTTCTAGGTCAGAGGTAAAGGTTTCAAAAGAAATTCCAGACCCCTGTGTCACGGCTTCAGGCTCCAAGCCAATGCTAATTAGATAAAAGAGTGAGATACATATTTTTATGCCCCCCTTTGAAATGATGGGGCATATTGTTTTGCACCTGTCAGTCGATCGGTCTGTAGACCAAATCATGTCTGCTCAATATCTCAAGAACCCTTTGCTTGACAGACATCATATTTGGTACACTGGTACATCTTAAGGAGTAGATGTGAGGTAACATGGTAAAAGGTCAAGGGCCAATCCACTCTGGACATAGGAAGATGATATTGTCTGTTCAATATCTTGAGAACCGTTTTCTTGACAGGCATCAAACTCGGTGCACTGGTACATTGTAAGGAGTAGATGAACCCAACTGACTTTGGGTTCACATGGTCAAGGGTCAAACTGGCCATAGTAATGTAGTATCTATATTTTGATAATCAGAACCCTTTGCTTGACAGACATCAAACTCGGTATTTAGTATAAGCATGTTTTATTATAGAAAGAAGTATGAATTATTTTTAAAATGTATTTTACTCGCAGACATTGAAAAGAAAACTGATCTAAAAATATAAGTATGATTTGTTATTCAGTTTTTAGCTCACCTGAGCTAAAAGCTCAAGTGAGCTTTTCTGATCACCCGTATTCCGGCGTCCGGCGTCCATCTTACCATCTGTCCGTCTGTAAACTTTTAACATTTTTGACTTCTACTCAAAAACCAATGGGCCAATTTCAACCAAAGTTGGCACAAAGCATCCTTAGGTAAAGGGAATTCTAAATTGTTAAAATAAAGGGCCAGGCCACCTTCCAAGGGGAGATAATCAAGAAAAGGTAAAAATAGAGTAGGGTCAAGAACCACTGGGCCAGAAAAGATGAAATTTATAGATAAGCTTTATTAGGTAGTGCAGATTCTAAATTGTTAAAATCATGGCCCCCGGGGGTCGGATGGGGCCACAATAGGGGATCAAAGTTTTACATACAAATATATATGAAAACTCTTTAAAAATCTTCTTCTCAAAAACCACTGAGCCAGAAAAGCTGAGATTTATATGAAAGCTTCCTAATATAGTTCAGATTCTAAATTGTTAAAATCCTGGCCCCCGGGGGTCGGATGGGGCCACAATAGGGGATCAAAGTTTTACATACAAATATATAGGAAAAATCTTTAAAAATCTTCTTCTCAAGAACCACTGAGCCAGAAAAACTGAGATTTATATGAAAGCTTCCTGATATAGTGCAGATTCTAAATTGTTAAAATTCTGGCCCCCATGGGGTCGGATGGTGCCACAAGGGGGATGAAAGTTTTACATACAAATATATAGGGAAAATCTTTAAAAATCTTCCTCTCAAGAACCACTGAGCCAGAAAAGCTGATATTTACATGAAAGCTTCCTGATATAGTGCAGATTCTAAATTGTTAAAATCCTGGCCCCCATGGGGTCGGATGGTGCCACAAGGGGGATGAAAGTTTTACATACAAATATATAGGGAAAATCTTCCTCTCAAGAACCACTGAGCCAGAAAAGCTGATATTTACATGAAAGCTTCCTGATATAGTGCAGATTCAAGTTCGTTAAAATGATGGCCCCCGGGGGTCGGATGGGGCCACAATAGGGGATCAAAGTTTTACATACAAATATATAGAGAAAATCTTTAAAAATCTTCTTCTCAAGAACCACTGTGCCAGAAAAGCTGATATTTACATGAAAGCTTCCTAACATAGTGCAGAGTTAAGTTTGTTCAAATCATGACCCCACTGGGTTAAGATGGGGCCACAATAGGGATCAAAGTTTTACATACAAATATGTAGGGAAAATCTTTAAAAATCTTCTTGTCAAGAACCACTGAGCCAGAAAAGCTGATATTTACATGAAAGCTTTCTGACATAGTGTAGGTTCAAGTGTGTTAAAATCATGGCCCCTGGGGGTAGGATGGGGCCACAAGGGGGATCAATTTTTTACATACAAATATATAGGAAAAAATCTTTAAAAAACCATTGGGCCAAAGGAGTTCACATTTACATGAAAGCTTTCTGACATAGTGTAGGTTCAAGTTTGCAAAAACCGTGGCCTCCAGGGGTAGGTTGGGGCCATAATAGGGACTACGGTTTTACATGCAAATATATACTACTCAAAATTTGATAAGGATCACTAGGTTATATGTGTGTAATTTATCACTAACATAACAAAAGACATAAATTTGACTCAGAAACGTGTTTACTCAGGTTATGAATGAAAATTCATGAACGGCATGAACTTTTATCAATATGGAATGCTTGAAATCTGATAACAACACCAAAAAGCATTTCATTACAAAAAGTTAACAGCAAACCAGAGAAAGAATTACACAGTTTTTGGGGATAGTCCATCATTACACTTAGCCAGTGTCAATACCGGGTATGGCCTCCCCTTGCATCAATGACGGCTTGACAACGTCGAGCCATGCTGTCAATAAGCACCCGGATGTTCCCAATGGGAAGGTTGTTCCACTCTTCCACGAGGGCGTTTCCGAGCTCTGCCAAAGTCGTGGGTTGTGCTCTACGGCGTGAAAGGGCAACCTGCAGCATGTTCCATACATGCTCAATCGGGTTCAAGTCCGGCGAGTGCGCTGGCCAGTCCATACGGACAATTGTCTCCTGCTGAAGGTACTGCTCCACCACCCTGGCGCGATGAGGATGGGCGTTATCATCCATCAGGATGAACTCAGGGCCAACAGCACCAGCGTAGGGTCTGACGTAAACATCGAGGATCTCATCCCGGTACCGCACCCCCGTCATTGTTCCTCTCTTCAGGACATGAAGATCTGTTCTTCCATCCCTGCTGATTCCACCCCAGACCATGATGGAACCACCACCATAATGGTCATGTTCACTGATGTTGGCATCATGGAAACATTCACGTTGTCGTCGCCACAGTCGGTGCCTCCTGTCTGTAAAGTCCAAACAATACCTGGACTCATCGGTGAACAGAACTTGAACCCAATCGCTCTGTGTCCAAGTGACATGATCTTCAGCCCAGTCAAATTGCTCCCGCCGGTGTCGAACAGTCAGAGGGACTCGAACACATGCCCTTCTCGAGTTGAGACCTGCATTGTAAAGCCGATTCCGTATCGTCTGAGTGGACACATTCACCCCCGAGGCGTTCAGGAGGTCGTTACGTAAGCTGGTTGCTGTCCAGAAGGGATGGCGTCGTGCCTGAAGAGCCACAAAATGGTCTTGGCGTTGGGTTGTCGACCTCTGACGACCACCCCCATGTCGGTGTGCTGCTGTACCAAAAGTTTGCTGTCGGTGCCAGGCCCTGTTTACAATGCTCTGGCTGACATTTAGTGCATTTGCAACGTCACGTTGTGAATAGCCAGCGTCAAGCATTCAATACATCTGCCCAGTTGTTCTGTCGTCAGGCGACGCCTTACACGTTGAGGGGACATTGTGTTGATAAACGTAGTGTAAACACTCAAGTGAGTTTGAAATTTTAGAAAGAATCAGACACCGATGCCTGAGTGAAAATCGTGCAATGGTAGCAAAAGCATAAACTGTGATGAGAAACGCATTTCCCATGGCATGAAATGCACACGCAAGTTTGTTGAAGACGTTTTTGATATCACTTGGACACAATATTGCCAGTTATGCAGTTATTAATTTTTTAAACAGAAAAATATCTATGATCCTTATCAAATTTTGAGTAGTATATATATGGAAAGTCTTCTGATATGGACCAAGGTGACTCAGGTGAGGAGTGTGGTCCATGGGCCTCTTGTTAATAAAGTAATAAATACCTTATTTGATTGAACTTTCCATTTAAGAGTTGTTGCATGTTGCTCAGATGAGCATCAAGGCTCACAGGCCACTTGCTCAAAGATAGTTTCAGTAATTCACAAAATGACTGTTCCATTAAAATAAATACTATTTGGCTGTGTCAATTAAATCTGTAACCTCTGCTCTATGCTGTAAAAGACTTCAGAGAATATAGCTGCTTGAATTTTATCATATGAAAATTCACAGATAGGAGTTGTTAGAACTGAGGGGTGTACATTGTTAAATGACATGTATTAGAATTTATTCTTGCATATTTGATTGAATCTTAGACAGTTTATTTTCAGTTAAGATTTCTGTACATGTAAATATGATAAAAGTCTTCAAAAAAACATGCAGGCCAGTCGGACCCGTGAACTGTCTGAATTTACGGGCCCACAGTGAAATTTATTGGCCCCCTAAATTTTCATATGTTCATCACATACATTATGGAATGCATTGTAAAATTGTACAATTAATTTACTGAAACGATGGTTATTAATCGTATTCATATCTACCCTAAGACATCCTTTCTGTCGATACCAGAAAAACAACACCGTACACGGTATTTTCTCTCTCTTCACCCGCAAACAACAAGACTACAAATTCACATTTTTTTCACAAACATGAAAACAGCCAGAGTGCACTTTAGGAAGTAGCCTTCTCTACCAACATCAAAGTAGCCTTCTCTACTAACATCAAATGTAAACGATTGATTAATTCTATGAACTATAGAAATTGCATAAAATCAGAGATAACTGCAATTAACGAAGTTCATTTTAATTGGACAATGCAATAAAGCAGCAATTACGGGTGTGCGGTGCGATACAGGACGCGGCCATTTTTGTTGTTTCAACAAGTTGTTCGTTTATATTCATGTGATCAACGTACAAGTTATCTTGACAATTACAAGTACATGTATAGTTATCGTTCTTTACGAAATAAACAAACCACGATGTCCAAACACTTACTTTTTGTGCTATTTTTTTATTTATTTTTATTTTGATGGTAAATTTAAGCAAATAAGATGTTTAGAAAATCTAAATCCAACATGATATTTAATGTGACTTACAAAAAGTCTACAAGCCCATCGGAAATCCTGATTTTTAATTTTCACTGACCCGACCGTAAAATTCACTGGCCTCGGTCTTCGGACCACTGAGTTTTTGTGAAGACTGTGATAAACTCCGTAAATTCTATCACAGTGGTCTACAAATTCAAATGTTTTTACATTCAAGACTGCCCCAAATCACAACTTTATCAGAAACCAAACCTGGCAGAATTACCAGTACTGTGCTCCATCTCTTCCAAGTGCACAGACATTCACTGTTGTGTGCACGTGGAGCCCATAGGAAGGAGCTTTGAGACCTACATTGATGTTGACATGTGCAACAAAACTCTGGTTCTCGGTATCGAGCAGTACAGAACAAAACTCAGTCTTCTGACGTATGAATTTGGTAATGTTCAAATTTTGGTATCTATATTTCTAATGACTATTTAATGCTTGAAATACACTGCTTTGATTTTACATATCCCAAATGTGAAAACAGTTGATTCTGAATGTATTATTTACAAGGATGATTGTGTTTCAGGTACTAAAACCAGGTTTTGGCTAAAGGATGTAATAAGGATTGAGTAAGTTTATTTTGAATCCATAAATTCCCCCAATACATTTATCAAATTTACGTACATTAGTCTTTATTTTCCCAATACTTGTACATGTATTTGTATGCTTGGCTGAGATAGTTCTGCACCTATTGAAATATGTCTTCAGTCAGTTGAACTGTCTTCCATTTATAGATACAGTGTGGAGGACTTAAAAGGAGATGCTAAGTACATAGTGAACATGAAGGTGGAGGTTTGTCTGGAGAGTGACAAGCCATGTCTGTTCTCCCAGGATGTAGCAAAAGATCTCTACCTGCCCAAAATTGGATGTGACTGGTCGCTGAATGTCTCCGGTATGTATGATAAGTCATAAAGAGCTAGATTTACTAATAGTCTAATTTGGTCTTAAATGTGGTGGTGACTTTAAACTTATGGATTTGCCTTGTCTGATGTCACAAAACAAGTATATCTTGAGTTTTCTTTCGACTGGCAAAGTTTGATCTCTTTCTAAAGAGTTTAAATTTAGACCACAACCATGCATCAATAAAGATGAAATAAAGATGACAATTGTATTAAATTTCGTATATTATATATTAATGTGGCAAATTGGATGAATTAGTCTTGTGTGTTGCATGGTACTTAATGTGATGTACAAGCATCAAAGTGTCAGTAAAGTTTACATTTTTTACCAACTGTGTGATCCCATATTCCAAAACAAATTTGGAATTTTTTTTTTTCAGAAAAGTAAATTCGCATATTCTTTTTTTCCCCCCAAACATTTTAAAAATGGAAATAACGGAGTGTTAAAGAAATTGAGGAATGTTTAAATTTCAGGGCCATGCATGAACGACTGTCATCAAACAAGCCCTTTGTAAATGAAATTGAAGCCTGACTGCATGTAACAAATTATTTTTCAGAGTTTTCCTTAAGTGAATGGTACAACACCATGGCCATTTCTGCTGGATCTCTTCTGTTGGCCACTCAGCTCTCCATATTGAAGGAGGCACTAGGGATCACACATTTCCTGCTGCCAAAGGATGAACAATGCAACAGGATGTCAATTGCATACAGACCAGAATCTGCTGGGCAACAAGGATGGAAAATAGGTAGTTATTGAAATTCTGCACAGCAAGTTGTGAGATAGACACGAGCACAAAATTATGTATTGATGTCTTTATAGTCAAAGAGCCAGTGTATCTCTGGATTTGATCTAAACTTGTTTTGTAGATTGTCCATTGGCTGTTGGGGATATGACTAAGATTGCAAGTGGGGTACCCTTGAGTTGTCACATTAAGAGTGCATGCACAGCCATAGAATGTTGTCTAGATCTGCAAGACCCTCTCCAACAAACCATCCATTTCTTCTTTGACCTTGACCTCTGTCTGCAGACTCTGAAACTGGGAATAGAAAACTTCACATATGACAGGACCCTTTTCTCGTACTCATATGGTACAAGTTATAGTTGTATTAACACTGAAAATTGTTTTTCTTGTGTTGGTGTTGGAAATGTTAGTTTGGAGAATGAAAATTTGCTGATAGAAAAGTGCCCAAATATCCAGTAGAATGAAAATCTGCCAAATAAGAAAATAAGAGTCAACAAAAAATATGCCAAATATACTAGTGCCAAAATTACCAGATATATGCAGTAATTACAAGAGACAATGATGAAAATGTTCCCATTAATGTGTTCAAGTAATTCTACAGTTTTGAATCAGCATAAATCTTGAAGTAAACAGTTAAACTTGAGAGAGACTCTGGTTGATTTATTTGTAGGTACTTGGGACCACTTTCGACTTGCCGATGTGGTGCAAATTTTGTAAGAGTTTCAACATCAAACAATACTTTAAGAAAATTTATTACGAATGAATGCAAATTCAAAAGCTAATGTTTCTGAAAAAGTTTACTACCATTGTTCATTAACATACAAAGTTACAAGGTTTGGAAACTGTATTATTATAACATCTGCCTACAGGTTCCAGATTGATGAAGTCAATACAACATTTTTGGAAATATCCCTAAGGATTAAGGTCTGTCTGGAAGAAAACTCCTGTGTTTACGATATTATGTTACTGGACAGACAGATCATTCCTAAGCCAGGCTGTAGCTGGGACTTATCCTATACTATCCCAGGTTTGCATTTTTATACATCCAGTGTTCGAAATTTATAAACAAGGTCGGTGTTTTAGAATGAGTATCAACTCTTCATTCATTAATCATAGATATGTATCATTTTTTTATTTCAAAGATTTTTCTTTGAAAAATTGGTACAATGATATTGGAACAAGTATTGGGTCCCAGTTGTCCAAGCTTAACATAGAGAAGTTGATGGAAGAGCTCGGTATTGCAAAGTACGTCCAGGAAACACCATGTCAAAGAGCAGGCCAGAAATACAGTCCGCAGATAAATGGATGGAAGTCCGGTACGTTTTGATTTTTGTCTATGACATCGGTCCTAATAATTATTCTTTCTTTTGTGTTTACATTTCCAATGTTTTTGCCTTTGATGTCTTTTCAAATGGTATTGAGCCATTTCTTCATGCATAAATAATGCATGTACAAATCTCGATAAATAAAGTACGTCTAATTTGACTGGGAATTTTTGCAGAAATGAAAGTAAAACGTAAATATAAAAAGAAATTTCATTTCTGAAAATACATGACGGTATGAACTGTGATGCTTCACGTCGACATGCTTTTCATTAGCACTTCACGAAGTATGTCGGCCTGAAGTGTCGCAGTTCATACCCTCATGTATTTTCATAAATGAAATTTCTGTTTTAAATAACTGTACATGCACTTTATGAACTATCATTGATGAATCAAATTTCTTGACAGTGAATATGGGATCACAATACTGACCAGTGATTGTGTGAAAATAAATTACATTCATGAAAATTTTTGTATTGGGTGTGAGGCATAACAATTGAGTGATATTTCAGTCGCATTCTAGATAATTTGAGTGATCCACTATTGTAGACTGTCAGATGGCTGTGCTGACCAGTCCAATCACAGACTCTGTGTCTTGTCTGATTAAGGACACCTGCACTGCTGTCAGCTGTTGTATAGACATGGACTTTTTACAGAGGTCTTTTGAAACCTACATTACGGTGGATGCTTGTAATCACTGGATATTAGTTGGAATAGAGAAATTGTCCTTTAACATCAGCTTGGATGATGTTTCATTAGGTCTGTATGATTCTGCTGTTTTTCTGGATTCAGATGTACAAAGTGTTTAGAAGCTTCTTTCATTCAATTTTTTTCTCTCCAGGTACTGAGAACAAATTCTACTTGAACAGTGTGATACGAATTCAGTAAGTTTTGCTATTCTTATTTTTTAAATAAAGACATTAATTTTCCAAGCAATATTGTAAAGCTTCATTGATTTTTGTAAACTTTTGTGAAAATTTTTTTAGCTACAAAATAGAAGATTTGAAAGTAGAGAGACAGTTCAGGGTGTCCGTAACCTTGAAGGCTTGTTTTGAGGCTTCGGATGACAACCAGTGTATTATTAACATTGATGTCTTCAAAAACACCCTTTTACCTAAAAGAATATGTGACTGGGTGGAGGGATTTGCCACTGCAGGTATGCAAGAATAGAAAGTTAAAAATTAACAACTGCATTTGTATTCACTTTCTTAAGATATACTTTACAATAATAACCTTAAACTCTGTGTTTTTCAGACTTCAATCTATCCAAGTGGTACCAGGACCTTTCACTTCCACCGGGTCCTATTCTCTTCCAGTCAATCAGAGACGAACTTTTGGATAAGTTGGGTGTAAGATCTTACCTTAACACAGTTCCCTGTTCTTTCTCGTCCACCACATATAGCCCAGCTAACAGCAACGGATGGAAGAACAGTAGGTTGAATGATTTCTTGTTTATTTTATAAGATAGCCAAACTGACCATTATAAAAGAAAGATTACAGTTAAACATCATTTTCCCAGATCGATAGAGCCTTGGAAAAACTTCAAAATATTCAAGGATTAGAGGTTGAAATACATAAAGAAAATTGAGTTGGGATTTCCACCTCCACATATCCATGGTATTCGAGATA
Source organism: Ostrea edulis (assembly GCF_947568905.1). Classification (NCBI taxonomy): domain Eukaryota; kingdom Metazoa; phylum Mollusca; class Bivalvia; order Ostreida; family Ostreidae; genus Ostrea; species Ostrea edulis. Next base: position 4,836,611 of record NC_079166.1, read on the forward strand.
TCAATGTTCAAGATGCCAAAGTTCAACTGTATTTTAGTCAAAGTGGATGTTTGTACAATGCAAACGTTATTTGAGCTACTAGATCTCAAGCCTTCCAAATTTGAAGTTTATTTTGTTGCAGACTGCAAGTTAGACCTGGCTTCCAGTTTGCCAGCTCTCCCCTCCACAGTCAGGTGTAACATTGCAGACATCTGTACTGGAGTTAGCTGTTGTGTGGCAGAGAATTCAGTACTGAGGCACCATTTTACATTGGGCGTGAAGCTGGATGATTGCAACCACATTTTGACATTTCAAATAGAAAAGCTAGAAATTCAAATTGCTCTGAAAAATTACAGCTTTGGTAAGCTACTTTTAGTCGTGGAATTGTGATCATCTATAAACTGTTGTGTTTTGCATTTTCTTTAGTGAGTATGAATTTTTTGAGTGGGTGAAACTCGGAGGAAATGTATAGTAATTGTTGTTACTGTAAATTTATAGGTGTCACAGAGAAGAGATATCTTATGAGTGTTATACAGTTTGAGTAAGTAACCACGTCTTCTGTAGGTAGTGTTCTTGACCAATTTTGGGATAAGTGTAGTCATTTGGTTTTAAAGCTTTCAGAATCTTGAAGATTTGCTTTTTAAAAAACAAAGCCTTATCTTGTGAAATTGATGAGCTTAATTGGCTTTCAGACAGCGTCTACAGTTTTAAGATGCATGTCTATGGTGATCGAACGTTGTGCTTCACCAGCTCTTTGTTCGACACTACATAGTATTGTGTAAACGGAAATATATAGTTATAAATTATGTGTCATATTCTACAATGTATAATCATGATTTTATTTTAATTCAAAACTATATTTTTATGTAATGTTATTATATGATAAAGTAGAATGATTCTGATGATAGTTGAATTTGAATGATTATTATGTTTTTAAAAAACAATGAAACAAAATGAAAATTATTCTCCAAGAGTTTTTACTCGCTGCATTTGAGATTTATGATTTAGATTCAAAATTGATGATGTGCCACTGGAGAAGAAATACAAGATATCAGCAAGTATAAAGATATGCTATGGAATAGGTCCATGTGCTTTGGATACACTTCCCCTGATTCAGGACTTCAGACTTCCTAAAACTTTATGTGAATGGGGAACAGGTTTTACATCAGGTTTGTGAAATGTATAATCTTCACAACCATGAAAAGTTTTGAATTTCTGTACACTGCAGCAAACTCGTGCAAAAATTATGAAATTATAAATCATTTCCAGACTTTTCCCTACGCTCGTGGCTGTCAGACAGAGGACTGGACATTAAAGCTGCGCTGTCTTCTCTGAATGCCGCCTCACTTCTTGGATCTCTAGGGGTGTCAGAGTCCTTGAAAGATCCACAGTGTTCAAAATTAGCCGTGAAGTATCAGCCTCACATCAATGGATGGAAAAATGGTATGGTCATGAGAATTTTTAACTACATGTTAAATGTACATTTAAGTGTGCAGCCTAGTCTCATTATAACACATGTACATGTGTATGTCATTTATTTAAGATTTTAGTACTGTTGGGAAAATAGGAGTGTGTAGAGTAACTGAGTCTCTCTATTACAATGAAAAGAATTAATAGTGATATGTGATCCTTAAATATTAGTTCAGAAAATAATTATTGTAAGTGTGTGTTACACGTATAGTGAAACCTGTGTAATCTGTTATGTTCTGGGAGATCTATTCTTTGTCGGATTAGACAGGATGTCAGACTGCACAGTGTAAAGAAAAGAAAAAAAAATGAGAGGGAATAGAATTGGAGTTCGAATTCAAATTGAAACACAATACACAGGTGTGGGATTATGAAGGTATCACTGAACCAGCCTGAGGGTATTATGTATTTTTTCAGAGTGTCCCAGTATCCCTGCCCTCCCTGCCTTACCCAGTTCAGTGTCCTGTCACGTACCACACACCTGTACCAGCATAGACTGCTGTGCCGAGATAGCCTTTCTCAGTGGTCGCTCCATCAATGTACAGGTTCTCTTGGATCCTTGTGAAGCCATCATGAGTCTGAACATAGAGAAAATGCAATATAATATAACTCTGTTTGACTATGACTTCGGTACCACTGATCATTTCACACTACAAGGTGCCCTTAGAATAGAGTAAGTATTGCAGGTTTCATTTTATCATTATGCAGGTTATTGTCTAAATTCTAGCAGATTCATTTTAAAGAGGAATTGTGTCAGCTCATTGATGAAGTTGCACCAAGGATGCAGAAAACGTTTCAGAAGACATTTTGCATGTAAAAGTGACTTTTAGTGTTAGAGTACATGTCTATGGAGTTTTGTTATAGTATTGTAATGGATATTGTTTCTGTTCTCTCTCTCACAGTTTTAACATACAGAATATGGTGATGGACAGAAAGTACCTGCTAAACATGAACTTAAGTGTCTGTTTAGAGACGACTGACCTCTCAGATTGTTTGTACTCTGTGGTTATATTCCATAATACATTATTACCAAAACAACTGTGCAGTATGGAACTGGACTATTTAAATCCCAGTAAGTGCACTTTCGGTTTAAGCGTTGTTTGAATGACTTGTTGGTTTGTAAACTACTGTAGATTCCTTATTTTACACGAGTACTTTAGTGTTTATGAAATGACTCCTAGACGTCAAATTGAGAAAACCTGGATGTGTGAGTAGTCTGTTGATCAAGAGTTTTTACATGTATTCCAGCGATATGAAAATATGAGATTTTTAACATGTATTTTAGCGATATGAAAATAAAAGCGAGATTTTTTACATGTATTTTAGCGACATGAAAATAAAAGCGAGATTTTTTTTTTTTACATGTATTTAATTAGTGACATGGACAAAAAAAAGCGGGACTTTTTACATGTATTTTGGTGATATGAAAGTAAAAAGCAAGTAATTTTATTTTGCGAGTGATGCTTCTTGCGAAATTACGTGAAAAGAAACTCCTTGGCATGCGCATATTTAGGAATCTACAGTAAATATAGAAAAAGATCATCATCATACTTTGGCTCAGATTAATTTATGTAGGAGACTGCTTTGTGCATACTTAGAGAGTGTAAAAAGTTGCTTGTGGGTGCGTCATGGGCTTTGAAATATTCCTTACCATTGACTAATTTTTTGATAGGTTTTGACCTTTCCTCCTGGAAATCCTTGCTTGGCGCTGGCTCTCTGTTGACTCTTGAGCAGACTAAGCTGTTGCTGAGAGAGCTAGGTGTTGATGAGTATGTAGGGATTGGTTGTTCCAGGAATGCTACACCTTACACTCCAGAGACACACATTGGGTGGAATGTACCGAAAGGTATAAAGAGATATAATGAAGAGCCATCCTGATGTATAGATAGTTATCGCAATTCACCTTTGAATTAGAACGCTTTGGCCGATATATAATATTGCGTTGTGTGATGACTCAATTGAGTCTGTTTGTAATACAATTGCGAAATACAACAGAAACTCTCATTGGTTCCATATGTGTAAGTCCGCCCAAATTCCCTTATACGGGAGTAGTTGGCATTTGAAAACATGACAGCCAGATGGAAACACACTTCAAAGGAAGAAAGAGAAAAAGTTGTATTCTTGTGTTGTTGTCTCATAAATTTAATATAAAAAAATTCCTAACATATTTTCCTACTAGACCTATACTTGTGTCCAAACATACCTTCAAATATTTATTGAAGCCCCATACGACCCAAAAACTCACAGCTTTTGATGATTTCGTTCGTTGACGTAGCCATGTTGGGTAGCCAGTCAATTCAAATCCTGATTCATTTCCATACTGGCACAATAGCGTCTAGATGTGAACTAATACCCCAGAAATATTTTAGCTAAATGTTTTAAATAATATATCATCCCAGTTCCATTAAATGATAATTATTCAAATAGCTAAACTCACGGCAGTGCGGCTTTCATTAGTCTGGGCCGGTCTCCATCTCTGCCACACGAGTGCTAAAGACCATAATGGGCTTATGTAGCATTTTCGTTAATCAAGAGCTTATTTTACCTTTACAAAAACTAGATTTTTTAATTTCTATTAATTATTCGTGTTGATGATAAATGAAGAGTGAATACATAACTTACAACCAATTTTATGAATAGATACCAATAGCAACAGAGTTCGAATTGACCGGCTACTTAACATGGCTACGTCAACAAACGAAATCATTTGAAGCTGCAAGTTTTTGGGTCGTGTGTGGCTTTAATGAAAATTTGAAGGTATGTTTGGACACAAGTATAATAAGAAAATATGTTAAGATTTTTTTTAATATTGAATTTATGAGACAGCAACACAAGCATACACCGACTGTGAGCAGCTTTTTGAGCCCCGTAAATCGATGGTTTTCATAAGAGGTGGATCTGTCCGTCCATCTTATTTGATGACCTGAATCCGCTCGAGAAAATGGGCGGGCTGTAATCGGCCAATGAAAACTCTTGTTGTATTACATCAAACATGTCATTCAAACTTCAATCATCTCATTCAATTGTGTCGTCACACAATGCAATACTATATCGGGTAAAGCGTTCTAATTCAAAGGTGAATTGCGATAATGAAGAGGCATCCTGATGTATATGTATGCATTAAGGTTTTGAACAATTTTATTGGGATAAGTACTGGATACAAACTCTTGTGTAAGCTATTGAATTTAAATTGAATTACTGTGGACTCTCTCTCAAAATGGAATGCAGACTTTTGTTAGTAGGTTGATTGTTTGTAGAAGAGCTGCTTCCTCTGTGTAGTGTAATGTAGACCCCATGTTATTCCCCAGAAGGTTGTGAATAATTCTGTGTGATAAAACACTGATTTTATTATATAGTGTGTAAAGTGGAGCCTCCGACATTGTCAAGTGATATCAGCTGTCACATCAACACCTCCTGTACAGGGGTCAGCTGTTGTTTAGACGATGCCTTCACTGGATTGACCTACCAGATCTCGGTTACTGTGGATTCTTGTGGAGAAACTCTGAACATTACATTGGAGAAGATGAAGTTTGTGATTTCACTCTTTGATTATCCAATGGGAACCAAGAGTACTGCACAGCTGTTTGGATTTTTGCGACTAGAGTATGTGACATCAATGTTATAGCCTTTTAGTAGTGTGATTAAATGAAGGTTTAATGCATGCGGATGCTTTCTGTCTTTGTTTTAGGTATATGATTGATGACTTGCATTTGCTTGGAGAAATTGTGGTGGATCTAAAAGCTAAACTTTGTTACTCTAAAAGTAAACCTTGTGAGCACGAAATGACAATTCTACAAGGTTTTAGACTACCCAAACCTTTGTGTAGTTTCAGTCCTGGAAAGTTTGCCATTCCAGGTAAGATTTTAGAAATTCTAATTCAATGAGTCATAATGATAGATTGTAAGAAATTTAAACAATTAGAAACACCTGTGATTTTCCTACTTTCAGATTTCTCCCTGAGTAGATGGATGACAGATGTTGGAAAAATAGGAGATAAAGCGACGCTTGAACAGTGGGCTATTGAATTGTTGAAATCCGATTTAAAACTGTCCAATTACATGCTAGAGCCAATGTGTAAAAGATCCCAGTATTTTACAGGAAATGGCAACTGGAACTCAAGTGGTATGAAAAGTGAATATGTCGTATTAAACATCGTTTTTCCATAGTGTGAATTTTGGTACTGTAACAGTAATATTTGCATGCATGGTCTATCCATTTAAATTTGGTCATGAAAAAAATTGATTGAAACCCACTGTGTGCTTTTCTTGTAGAAAACTACAGAACATTATATGATTATTGTTGCGGTTCACCAAGAATTATGCCCCTTTATGTCAGATGTGGGTTTCCTGTTGCTTTTATTTTTTGCATTGTCCATCAACTCTTCCATGGAGTTTACACAATGTTTGTACACATATTAAAAATGTGGCTATTACATGGAATTAGATTCCTGCTATTTTCTATGAAATTACAGGTTGCTTATCTGGGTCAGATTTGGGAATGTTTCTACGTAATAGTCCGTATTAAAGGTGCATGTATGACATATACATTTAACTCCTCAGTTTTGCTTATCTGGGTCAGATTTGGGAATGTTTCTACGTAATAGTCCGTATTAAAGGTGCATGTATGACATATACATTTAACTCCTCGGTTTTGCTTATCTGGGTCAGATTTGGGAATGTTTCTACGTAATAGTCCGTATTAATGGTGCATGTATGACATATACATTTAACTCCTCGGTTTTGCTTATCTGGGTCAGATTTGGGAATGTTTCTACGTAATAGTCCGTATTAATGGTGCATGTATGACATATACATTTAACTCCTCGGTTTTGCTTATCTGGGTCAGATTTGGGAATGTTTCTACGTAATAGTCCGTATTAAAGGTGCATGTATGACATATACATTTAACTCCTCGGTTTTGCTTATCTGGGTCAGATTTGGGAATGTTTCTACGTAATAGTCCGTATTAAAGGTGCATGTATGACATATACATTTAACTCCTCAGTTTTGCTTATCTGGGTCAGATTTGGGAATGTTTCTACGTAATAGTCCGTATTAAAGGTGCATGTATGACATATACATTTAACTCCTCAGTTTTGCTTATCTGGGTCAGATTTGGGAATGTTTCTACGTAATAGTCCGTATTAAAGGTGCATGTATGACATATACATTTAACTCCTCAGTTTTGCTTATCTGGGTCAGATTTGGGAATGTTTCTACGTAATAGTCCGTATTAAAGGTGCATGTATGACATATACATTTAACTCCTCAGTTTTGCTTATCTGGGTCAGATTTGGGAATGTTTCTACGTAATAGTCCGTATTAAAGGTGCATGTATGACATATACATTTAACTCCTCAGTTTTGCTTATCTGGGTCAGATTTGGGAATGTTTCTACGTAATAGTCCGTATTAAAGGTGCATGTATGACATATACATTTAACTCCTCAGTTTTGCTTATCTGGGTCAGATTTGGGAATGTTTCTACGTAATGGTCAGTATTAAAGGTGCATGTATGACATATACATTTAACTCCTCAGTTTTGCTTATCTGGGTCAGATTTGGGAATGTTTCTACGTAATGGTCAGTATTAAAGGTGCATGTATGACATATACATTTAACTCCTCAGTTTTGCTTATCTGGGTTAGATTTGGGAATGTTTCTACGTAATAGTCCGTATTAAAGGTGCATGTATGACATATACATTTAACTCCTCAGTTTTGCTTATCTGGGTCAGATTTGGGAATGTTTCTACGTAATGGTCAGTATTAAAGGTGCATGTATGACATATACATTTAACTCCTCAGTTTTGCTTATCTGGGTTAGATTTGGGAATGTTTCTACGTAATAGTCCGTATTAAAGGTGCATGTATGACATATACATTTAACTCCTCAGTTTTGCTTATCTGGGTCAGATTTGGGAATGTTTCTACGTAATGGTCAGTATTAAAGGTGCATGTATGACATATACATTTAACTCCTCAGTTTTGCTTATCTGGGTTAGATTTGGGAATGTTTCTACGTAATAGTCCGTATTAAAGGTGCATGTATGACATATACATTTAACTCCTCAGTTTTGCTTATCTGGGTCAGATTTGGGAATGTTTCTACGTAATGGTCAGTATTAAAGGTGCATGTATGACATATACATTTAACTCCTCAGTTTTGCTTATCTGGGTTAGATTTGGGAATGTTTCTACGTAATAGTCCGTATTAAAGGTGCATGTATGACATATACATTTAACTCCTCAGTTTTGCTTATCTGGGTCAGATTTGGGAATGTTTCTACGTAATAGTCCGTATTAAAGGTGCATGTATGACATATACATTTAACTCCTCAGTTTTGCTTATCTGGGTCAGATTTGGGAATGTTTCTACGTAATAGTCCGTATTAAAGGTGCATGTATGACATATACATTTAACTCCTCAGTTTTCAAGCTAGGAGCTTATCATGTACACATGCAGTGTTAGTAAGGGTATCGGAAATCAAGCTAGGACCTTATCATTCACACAGTGTTTGTAAGGGTATCAGAAATCAATCTAGGACCTTATCATTCACACAGTGTTTGTAAGGGTATCAGAAATCAAGCTAGGACCTTATCATTTACACAGTGTTTGTAAGGGTATCAGAAATCAAGCTAGGACCTTATCATTCACACAGTGTTTGTAAGGGTATCAGAAATCAAGCTAGGACCTTATCATTCACACAGTGTTTGTAAGGGTATCAGAAATCAAGCTTGGACCTTATCAATTACACAGTGTTTGTAAGGGTATCAGAAATCAAGCTTGGACCTTATCATTCACACAGTGCTTGTAAGGCTATCAGAAATCAAGCTAGGACCTTATCATTTACACAGTGTTTGTAAGGCTATCAGAAATCAAGCTAGGACCTTATCATTTACACAGTGTTTGTAAGGCTATCAGAAATCAAGCTAGGACCTTATCATTCACACAGTGTTTGTAAGGCTATCAGAAATCAAGCTAGGACCTTATCATTCACACAGTGTTTGTAAGGCTATCAGAAATCAAGCTAGGACCTTATCATTTACACAGTGTTTGTAAGGGTATCAGAAATCAAGCTAGGACCTTATCATTTACACAGTGTTTGTAAGGGTATCAGAAATCAAGCTAGGACCTTATCATTCACACAGTGTTTGTAAGGGTATCAGAAATCAAGCTAGGACCTTATCATTCACACAGTGTTTGTAAGGGTATCAGAAATCAAGCTAGGACCTTATCATTTACACAGTGTTTTTAAGGCTATCAGAAATCAAGCTAGGACCTTATCATTTACACAATGTTTGTAAGGCTATCAGAAATCAAGCTAGGACCTTATCATTTACAGTGTTAGTATAAGGCTATCGGAAATCAAGCTTAGGACCTTATCATTTACACAGTGTTTGTAAGGCTATCAGAAATCAAGCTAGGACCTTATCATTTACACAGTATTTGTAAGGCTATCAGAAATCAAGCTAGGACCTTATCATTCTGACAGTGTTTGTAAGGGTATCAGACATGAGCATATATATTGTGTGGATTTTGATTTTGATTCAATCTCTTAAATTGATTTTCAATCCCAAAAGTAGTAAAGGGAATTCATGTTTGTTTACAAGGGAAATCTTTATGAAATGAAATTTGAAATGAACCATTGCCAGAAAAGCCAAATTTGCATGAAAGCCTTGGTGTATAAAATAAGATCAGTTAGGTATAATTTTAGAATGACCCCCCACAACCAGGATGTAGCCAAAGTAAAGTTTAACAGAGAAATATGTGTTGCATAAAAATACTTAAAAATCTGCACAGGAGTACAATTTGGCAAATTGGCCAGTTAGATAGCATGCTTGATATGCAACAAGAAGTAGTCAGTGATAAATTAAAACAACATTACGATTAAATGTGAATTTCCAGAATAAATGAAAAAAAAAGAATTTAGGTGGCCCTTAGGACAGATGATGATAAGAATTTTGGCGGTCTGTAGGACAGATGATAATGAGATTTTTAGTGGACCCTATGAAACAATATCTATCAGGACTTGAGGTACAAGTCTTCAATAACTCCTCCTTGGCCAGAGCAAGGTTACAATAGGATTTTAAATTTTAATGTACTAGGATTTTATAGCGATCCGTTGTTATCATAATTATATGTGTGTTTGTGATATTTTTCAGTGTATTTGAATTTTTTCAGCCTGTTCTCAGTTGAAATCTCTACCATCTCTGCCAAGTCACACATCATGTGCGCTGTCTGCCTCCTGCTCTGGAGTCAAATGCTGCACGGATATAGCTCTACTGAAAACGGCCGTTCAAACCGAAGTCACAGTGGACAAATGCAGAGGGAAAGTCTTCATTCAATTAGAAAAACTGGAAATTGTTCTCATGCTCAAAGATTTCAATTATTCGTCATGGCAAACTTATACCATACAGAATGTGTTTCGATTGGAGTAAGTTGGTGCTTTTACTGTATTTTGCATACTATTTGTATGTGTAATTCCATCAATAAACTATTGCCAGTACATTTATAATGTAACCATGAATGTCTTTTTCAGGTATAAGATTGACTACCTTTCTGCCGAGTCTGCATTCCTGTTCAACATCAAATTCAGTGCTTGTTTTGAAAGTAAAGGGGACTGTATGCTGAATATTCCTATCATGCAAGATGTGAAAATTCCATTCCTCTCCTGTAATTTCAGTATGCAGCCATTTGCAATTCCAGGTGAGTTTTCATGTGTAGAAATGGCAGAAGAAGGGGCCAAACAAGCTTCTTTTTAGGACATATAATTGTTTCTTTTTATCTTAACCCTACACCTGTGCTTCATATCAAGGTCAATTGTTTCAATGTGCAATTTTAAGGACGACCAAAAATTTCTGTGCATATATGAATCCATGGTTTCTACATTTTATTAGTTACAGAATTTGCAGATGGCAAAATTATACATGTAGTTATGATTGTCATACAAAATTCTGCTCCCTATACATATATTTCTCTTTTAATGATAGGTTTCAGTCTCAATGATTACTTGATAAGCAAAGGAATACCAATTTCCATCAGCTCCCTGTCAAGTGTCATGGCAGATCAGTTGTTGGATCATCTCGGTGTCAGCAAGTTTTTCAGTGAAACTCCGTGCAACAGAACATCTTTTGCTGGAACAGCATCAGGCTTTGAAATCGGTATGGGTATATTTCAATTGGTTAGCTCTGAGTAATGGAGTATTTTGTTCTTGTACAATGCTTATTGAAGAATACAAGTATCATATCGAGATTTACGTTTGTGTAAACTTCTGATGCGTGTATTTAAACACAAAGATCATGTTCTAGGATGAAACGTTTGGGTAACAAGTTACATTTGTGGGTCTAGGTTCATGGGTGCTTACCATTAAAGCCCATAGGCCTTTTGTGTATTGCTTAGAATTTATAAATTTATGTTTGTTAAGTAGTAATCACTCTTTTGTTGCAATAACAGATTCTTCCTGTACACAAGATGTGTCTCCTTACACCCCCACTCTGCCTGCCAGTACGAACTGTAGGATCTCCTCTGGCTGTACTGCTATACAGTGCTGTACAGACCTAGCACTCATAGGAAGGACACTCACCTACACAATCAACATCGAAGCGTGTGCCCACACCGTAACATTGCAGATAGAAACTTTCCAGCTTCACCTATCACTTCTGGATTTCCAGTTTGGAGAGGAGCAGAAATTCAGCATTGATCAAATCTTTTCAATCAGGTATTTTTGAGGTCTTCTTGGGTCTTTCAGTTAAAGTAGTTTTAAAAGTGGAATTTTAAGCTCATTATATATAGCTGAGTCAAATGTTCAAAAAATTGTCCTATGTCAATTGATTTAGTGTGTGTCTTGGCAGTTATGTAATTTTATAACATTTATGACTTCCCCTGATACACAGGATGAATTTCACAGCATGTATGGGGTTCTGAATAATTTAAGCTAGCCTATTGAAAATACAATTTCCAAAGTGACCTAAGTTTACTGGTTTCATCTCTAGATATGTTAGAGCAAGATGACTCAGGTGAGCACTATATCCCACAGGCAATTTGTAAATGAACATTATACGAGTTTAATCATAGTAACACAGGCAATTTGTAAATGAACATTATACGAGTTTAATCATAGTAACACAGGCAATTTGTAAATGAACATTATACGAGTTTAATCATAGTAACACAGGCAATTTGTAAATGAACATTATACGAGTTTAATCATAGTAACACAGGCAATTTGTAAATGAACATTATACGAGTTTAATCACAGTCATTCTAGTGAATAGATCTGTGATGGAGAAATAAATTGTGAAGTCATGAATTTCATGTATTTAAGTTGCAGTTAAAAAGCATATATAACACTATAGGTGATAATATGTGTTGTAACTGTAGGTATAAGTGGTCAGTAATAATATGTATATGTGTTGTATTTGTAGGTATAAGTGGTCAGTAATAATATGTATATGTGTTGTATTTGTAGGTATAAGTGGTCAGTAATAATATGTATATGTGTTGTATTTGTAGGTATAAGTGGTCAGTAATAATATGTATATGTGTTGTATTTGTAGGTATAAGATGATAGATTTGAGTGATCAACAATAATATGTATATGTGTTGTGTCTGTAGGTATTAGATGATAGATCTGAGTGATCAACAATAATATGTATATGTGTTGTGTCTGTAGGTATTAGATGATAGATCTGAGTGGTGAGTAATAATATGTATATGTGTTGTGTCTGTAGTATAAGTGGTCAGTAATAATATGTATATGTGTTGTATTTGTAGGTATAAGATGATAAATATGAGTGGTCAGTAATAATATGTGTTACATCTGTAGGTATAAGATGATAGATCTGAGTGATCAACAATAATATGTATATGTGTTGTGTCTGTAGGTATAAGATCACAGATCTGAGTGGTCAGGGTCAGTACCTTGTCGACCTGAAGCTGAGTGTGTGCTTCAGTGATGGATCAGCTTGTCAGCTGGAGAATGCCATTGTCAGTAACTATCTGGTGACGAAACCAACATGTGCGTGGTTTAATGGATACAAAGTTATAGGTAAGTTTCTTATAAAGTTATAGGTAAGTTTCTTATAAAGTTAATATAGGTAAGTTTCTTATAAAGTTATAGGTAAGTTTCTTATAAAGTTATAGGTAAGTTTCTTACAAAGTTAATATAGGTAAGTTTCTTACAAAGTTATAAGTTATAGATAAGTTTCTTACAAAGTTATAGGTAAGTTTCTTATAAAGTTATAGGCAATCAAGTTTCTTATATGTTTTTTTTTCTAGGAGAAAATCCAAGGATTGCCCATTTAATTTGATCACACTATTATGATTGAACTATTTTCAGATTTTTCCTATTCCAATTGGTTGTCCTTAAACAACCTAAGCCCATCAGATGTTCTATCTGTAAGCAGTGTGCCAAAACTTCTGGAAACACTAGGTCTGACAAAATTCATGAAGAAAGAAGCCTGTAGTAGGCAGATAGGTCTCTACAAAAACTCATACCAAGGATGGGTATCAGGTAGATTTATTTATTTTTAAAGCAATTTTTAACTAAAATGTCTTCTGGTTGGTGGGAAATTTAATCTTTCCATGCAAGCACACTTTAACTCAATGTTCACTCCTGTGTGAGAAAAATCTTCAGATTTGCAGGCATCACTTTTTACACCAATATATGTCGCAGTTATGACTCGTATACCCCATGAAGTTGAAAGTAAACTTGTTGATAGGTTGCTAGACTGTCTCTTAATGTTTAGCCTGGACTGTTTATTTTGTCTAGGGTGCACGTCGGATAGAGACATCAGTAAACCTCAGTTGGATCCCAGTCTTGCCGCCTGTTACCTGCAGAAATCCTGTACAGGTGTGCAGTGTTGTGTTAGTGTTCCGCAAACAGGGCTTTCAGTGGAGGCTTTTGTAGAAGTCAGTCCTTGTAATCGTCAACTGAGAGTAGGCATTGAAAATCTGAAATTCAACAAAAGTTTGTATGGCTACAAGTTTGGAGAGAAGGAGAAATTTGACCTGTTTGGTGTGGTGGTAGTTGAGTAAGTATTCATCCAGTATATCAAATTCCTAGTTCTGTAAAATACTAATGTTTAACAGTATCCATGTTTTAGTGCTATATGTACTAGCCATGTTCCACTAATTCATGTTTACTACTAATATATGACTGAACATATGAATGCACTTATAGAATATACATCAAATTCCAAAATGTATTAATTTATGATTGCACATAAAACTGGAAAAATTATAGGTAGATTTACTGTAAAATGCAAGACTGTAAGATGATAGTTTAGTTACACATACAATGTAATTTTAGTTTTCAGATAACTGACTTGGACTACATTGGTGAAAACGGGAAGTATTTAGTGAATTTAAACATTAGTGTTTGTCTGGAGTCAGGTCAGCCTTGTGGAACTGTAATCCCTGTGTTTGTCAACAGTCTGCTACCAAAAGAAGCATGTGAAAGGGGATTAGACTTCATAGAGAATGGTATTATAATCAAATTAGGATGTTAGAATTGCACTGATTTTAGGGGAAAAAAGAATGCAAAAAGGAATATTGTCGAATGAGCCATTTTAATTGCTATAAAAAATTGATAAAACAGCATATGTTTATAGAGTATAGAACGAATTAGGGCTATTCCAGCAAAAAACGTATGGGGGGGAGGGACGGCAGCCGATATTTTTTTGGATGGGTGGGGGTGATTTGGGAAAATATATTTGTATGGGTGGTTGTCTTCCAGGTTAAATAAAAAACATGGGTGCCTGTGAATTATGATAAAGATGAAAACTTATCACGTTACGTTTCTTTTAATTACAAAAGAAGAAGAAAAGCGGAGCCATTCTACATTAACTTAAGTACGGAAAAAAGATTGATAAATGGGCAGATAACTCAATGTTACCGTAAACCTTTCCCCTCCAAGGCGTTACCTATTGTACCTGTCCTAAACGACCACCTGTCTAACTCAACCAACGATCATGAGTTTTACAACCTTTTCGTGTAATTTCACCTAGTTTATGAAACGACGGTACAATTTTTCGATTACAACGCGATTCCTACTTTCGATTTCAGTCGAGCATGACTATTCTGGGAATTATCGCCCCTAACACTTTCGTTTTAAAATGCACAGGTAATAGTTCGGCGGTGATCTTCTTTAATCGGCACTCTGAATCAATTATTATACCCAAGCTATCAATTGGTTAACGTGTAATTAACATGCAGCGTCGTGTGAAGTTAATTACCAAAACCCGAGTTGTTGTTTATTTAACAAAATCAAGGATCAGGGAATCACGACCGTTGTTTCCGAAGGTGTGAATTTCGACAGACTTTGAGATGTGCGGGGTAATTTGGATATGAAATCTCCCACCTGGTATACCATTACGTTTAACAGAGTGGAAAATTTGCCTGATTGCGATATAAATCGAGTAAATATTATGCTTGGGACTGAAATTTTAAATGGAATATTCGCGAGTTTCCTGTACGAGAGATTGTAGGGGGTCAAAGGAAAAAAGTCACAATCTATATGCATACACTTTGTAATTTAGGGAAATATCTGTCTTGCGCTTAAGTTGCGAGAAAACCTAACTCGTTGAAAAGTTCTCCGTTGCTTGCTTGAATTTGTACACCACTATACAATGCCATTTTATGTATACATATTGTAACTGATGTAATAAGACACTTGTCTTTTAAAAGCAATAAAGAGAGTAACAATATATGTGAATTTAAATTTTAAATGGTATAATATATTCCTATTTTATTTAGTTTTATATCATTAAAAAAAAAACTTCTTGTTATTTCAACAATTAACAAGCACCCAGATCATGACATGAGTAAAAAGGACATGCACATCTAGTCCAGAAATGATATGACAATTATCCCACATCATTAGTCTAGTGAAACTGTTCGTTTATAATAAGCAAACAGAGCTTAGGTTTCTACAACTCGCATGTTTCCAGAGTATACAAAATTAATTGCATTTTTTCTTCATTTTATATGCTGAGATCATCCTTTTTTCTCCCTACCAAAATTGCATTGGAAACCAAAATATGTAATTTTTTCTGCAAAGATAGCTACCTTCATCTCCCGATGAAACAACAAAGAAAGACATTTTATTGTTTATATTTTTTGCATTTTTAAAAATATAAACTAGAATTAAGTTCTAAAATATCATATGGTTGATCCATTTGTTTCGTTAAATTAAAGTATTGAATTGTATGGGTGGTGGTGGCAGGGGAGAATCTAATTGTATGGGTGGTGGTAGCAGAGGAAAATTTAATTGTATGGGTGGCTGTCTTAAAAATAAAGTGCCTTCCCTCCCCCCCATATTTTTTTTGCTGGAATAGCCCTTAGATGATTCTACCATTAATTGAGAAATCATGGCTTTCTAAATCATTAAGAATTGGTTACAGCTTTCTCCCTGACGAACTGGAAATCCATGCATGGAGTATCTCCGGGAATCTCTCTAGATGTTCCTCATGTAAAACAACTGCTACAGGACCTTGGAGTCTCACATCTGTTAGTAGACGATAATCAGAAATGTGATTGGACTAAACCTCCATACAACACGGTCAACAGTACAGGATGGATAGACGGTATGTCTCCCATTTTGTCCTGTGTAAGAATCTTGCGGTATTTTATCATTTTGACCTATAGCAGGTGATGTCTCCACATAAGTGAAAAATTCTCGAATAGGATGCAAAATATAGGAAAAAATAATTTCTTGTTTGAATGCAAATGTATTGGCGTGAACATACATATTTTTTTTTTGGTGGTAGACTGTGACCGGACAACAGAGAACCTTCCATCCCTTGGTCCCAACGTCAGGTGTGCTGTGTCAGCCTCCTGTAGTGACGTCAAGTGTTGTGTGCACTCTGACATCCTAGGGGGGAACCTGGAGGCTTACGTCGATCTAGACACCTGCAATGGCAAAGTCTCTGTCGGGATAGAGAAGTATCACTGGACTGATAAACTTCTGGGATACAAGTTTGGAGATGTTCGACACGTTTCTCTACTGGGAATGGTCAATTTAGAGTAAGTCATTAGAACGATATTATCAGGCCATTCTGTACTACATATTCATAAATTGTTCAGAAATAATTGTTGGATCTATTTTCATGTTTTATTGGCAAAGCAGTTCTGTTTCTTTTAACGGCATGAAGTTTAAGAAATCTGAGAAACAAGAAAATTAGAACTACAAAGTATATTGTTTTAGTGAATTTTTTTTGTTTGAAAATGAGAAAAAAGATGATTAATAAGAACCATGCAGCCATGCTATGGTCTGTGTTGTTTTGAATGTAACTGTTTCAAAGATCAGGTGATGGTAATATTTTTCAGTGAATGGTAATTGAATTTTGATTTTAATCATTTCAGTTACATCATAACCGACTTGGAAACTTCCTTTGGATTTAGTCTGAATATAAGTGTTTGCTTTGAATCTCATGGTGTGTGCGAGAAAGATTTTCAGATCTTCAATGAACACAAACTCAATAAACCATTCTGCAACTGGACAACAGACTTTGTTATAAAAGGCATGTCTTAACAACCATATCTTCTATAAAATCATATCTAATAATGCTTAATTAATTCTTTACTGAAAATATTCTGTTTTGGTTGTGTAGGTTGAGAGAAGTGGTGGTGGGGGGGGGGGGGGGGGGGGGGGGGGGTAGTGGTTGAAACACATTTATCCTTAATTCATGTGATAGATCCATGGAATATTGTATAGACCTTCACGTGGATCTAACTACATATATTCCACTAATGAATCTTTTCAGGCCTTATAATTTGCATGCAAAGCAGAATGAAACAAGATATTCAATTCCCATGCTAAACCTATTATTCTGTTTTAAGACTTTTCATTGGAGAACTGGATGGCAGCCAATGGATATGCTGTTGCTGCGGTGCTGCCTTTGTATGCTGCCTCTCAGCTGTTACATGACCTTGACATCATTCAGTACATGGGAGAATATAGCTGCAACAGGAAATCCATTCCTTTCTACCCTAGCAAACTCGGATGGAATAATGGTAAGGTTATTATAAAAATTGTTTTGAAATGTGCATTACTAATGATTCAAATTTAACACTACTATAGGATTAATTAAATTGTGAAAAATGTGCAGCAAGTCTTAGAATTGGTTATTGTTGGTATCTAAAGGATCTATTTTACTAGCTGTCAAATGATAATTGCAAATTTTTTCTTGATTAAGGTGAAAAACTATTGTGAGAGTGTTGGGAGAGAAATATCACACTCTTCTGCAATAGAGATTATGATAATATTAAAAAAATTTTTCAAAGACCTCTAGATTATTCTTCTCTCGTTTCCCAGACCTCTAGATTATTCTTCTCGTGTTTCCCAGACCTCTAGATTATTCTTCTTGTGTTTCCCAGACCTCTAGATTATTCTTCTCTCGTTTCCCAGACCTCTAGATTATTCTTCTGTCATGTTTCCCAGACCTCTAGATTATTCTTCTCGTGTTTCCCAGACCTCTAGATTATTCTTCTTGTGTTTCCCAGACCTCTAGATTATTCTTCTCTCATTTCCCAGACCTCTAGATTATTCTTCTCGTGTTTCTCAGACCTCTAGATTATTCTTCTTGTGTTTCCCAGACCTCTAGATTATTCTTCTCTCATTTCCCAGACCTCTAGATTATTCTTCTCGTGTTTCCCAGACCTCTAGATTCTTCTTCTCTCATGTTTCCAAGACCTCTAGATTATTCTTGTCATGTTTCCCAGACTTCTAGATTCTTCTCGTGTTTCCCAGACCTAGATTATTCTTCTCTCTCGTTTCCCAGACCTGTAGATTATTCTTCTCTCTCGTTTCCCAGACCTCTAGATTATTCTTCTCTCTCGTTTCCCAGACCTCTAAATTCTTCTTCTCGTGTTTCCCAGACCTAGATTATTCTTCTCTCGTGTTTCCCAGACCTCTAGATTATTCTTCTGTCATGTTTCCCAGACCTCTAGATTATTCTTCTCGTGTTTCCCAGACCTCTAGATTATTCTTCTCTCGTTTCCCAGACCTCTAGATTATTCTTCTCGTGTTTCCCAGACCTCTAGATTCTTCTTCTCTCGTGTTTCCCAGGTTGTGACCAGTATGCATCATTAGTCGGTATCCCTGCTGGCACCACCTGTCACCTGTATGACTTCTGTACCGGGGTGCGGTGCTGCTCAGATATCCCCCTGCTGGCCAGATCGATCAACACGTGGTTAATACTGGACCACTGTAACTACAAACTCAGTGTAGGATTCGAGAAATTCTCCATCAATGTCAGCCTTCATGATTATGTTATGGGAAGCAAGCAGAGCTTCAACATCAATGGAGTCCTTAGAATACAGTAAGATGGCCTACATTTCTGTATGGGAGGTTTTGTTAATAGAATGTACTTGGTAGAATGCACCTGTATGATCTGTTTACAAGGTATTTATTTCATGCATGTAACACTACACTGTGGTTTCAGTCATTTTCGTGGGCATCAATTTTTGTTCATTTGTCAGAAAATACTATGCTGTTGATATATTATTTCTTGTAAAGCTAAATAATCTATGATCTTCCTTAATGAGCAAAACTTCAGGGTTATGTAGTCACTGTGCTTCATATTGCTGTGAAATTGAACGAACATCTAGGCTATCCCTCAATCGGAACTAGGCTAGCACCTTGTAGGAATAACAAGCGTTAGTTCATACAGTGCATTCTATACACCTAGATATCTAGCCTAGCAGCTAGGCTAGCCATTACGATATTGAACACAGCCCAGTATTTCATTGCTATCTTGTTTCTTATTCAAACACAATCACATGGACGTCAAAAATTGGGTCTTTAACATAACATTATGAAACCACAATATTTTGCTTACAAGAGATCATGCTGTTGCATCTTGACGCAGGACTGCATGCCTTAAATAGACCAGCATTGCATGAGAAGTACATGCATTCATGCTTAGATTGCATTCATGTTTTGAAAGAAGCTCGTGAATATTATCTGACAAATGAATTCATCTATGATGTAGTATTTCGAGCAAGTTTATACAGGGATATTTAGTAGCAGGTCAACATTGACAAAATTTGCATGGGTGTAAAATTGATGAAATCATGGTCATAAAACTATAACTGCACTATCATGAATTTTCATCTCGGGAGATTAGATGAAAACTGCATTTTGTCAAAGGAAGAGCACTTTTCTGAGATTGGCCTTGAATTAATTGGGGGGTGTGTGTATTGCATTTAACAATGATTTACTATATCCATTTTGTTTGGTTTTTGACTTTGATTTTTTCTGTGTCATTTTGTTAGATATAGTATAGAAGACTTGTCAACCGAAGGAAGATACCTTGTGAATCTGAATCTACAGATCTGCTTGGAGGCAAACAAAGCATGCATGATTGATGCCCCAATCTTTAAAAACACAAAGCTCCCTAAAAAACCATGTGAATGGACAACAAATTATATTGATGAAGGTATTTTTTTTTTGTTCATGATTATGGATATGTAAAGTCTTGCATGATGTTATAAATTTTTTTTTTTAGTCCCCAACCAGCAAAACCAGAGGGGACTTTAGGTTTGCACTCTGTATATCTGTCTGACTGTCTTTCCAAAAAAATCAGTTTTCCAGACTTTTTATACCCCCTGAACGAAGTTCTGGGGGGTATTTAGGAATCACTCTGTCCGTCCGTCTGTCTGTACAGATTCGTGTCCGGGCCATAACTTCTTTGTTCTTTGACATAGGCATACCATATTTTGCACACAGGTGGATCACCATGAGATGATGTGTCGAGTACCTTCATGACCTCTATATAATCTTGACCCTTGACCTCAAGGTCAAAATTAAAGGTTTTTTACAATGGATTTGTGTCCGGGCCATAACTTCTTTGTTCTTTGACATAGGCATACCATATTTGACACATGAGTGTATCACCATGAGACGATGTGTTATGTACCTTCATGACCTCCATATGACCTTGACCTCAAAGTCAAAATTAAAGGTTTTTACAATGGATTCGTGTCAGGGCCATGACTTCTTTGTTTTTTGACATAGGCATATCATATTTGACACATGAGTGTATCACCATGATACGATGTGTCGAGTACCTTCATGACCTCTATATGACCTTGAACTTTGACCTCAAGGTCAAAATTGATTATAGGGTTTTGACATAGTCATACCATAAGACATGGGTGTATCACCATGAGACTATGTGTCATGTACATTCATGACCTCTTTATGACCTTGACCTTTGATCTCAAGGTCCCAATTTTAGGTTTATACCATGGATTTGTGTTCGGACTATATCTTCCATTTTCTTCTACAAAGGCATACCATATTTTTACACTCAGGAAAGAGGTAATTTATACCTATTAACAACACCCTTTGGGAGATTGGGGTAAGCAGGGGGTATTCTTAGTGAGCATTGCTCACAGTACATCTTGTTTTTGGTCATGTTTGCAGATGTTCATTTGATATTTGGTACATTGCTTTACCTTGACAAGTTACAGATCAAGTTCAAATTTTGTTCCAGTCCATTGAATTTTTGTAAGAGTTGTGGTCCTTGACATAGAAGATATGGAATTCGAATATTATATGACATAAGCAGCTTTTATTTTATGGGACTTGGTTACTCTTGTGCATAAACTGTGAAGTCAGACATATATATATTATGATTATTTACACAGAACATCACACAGATGACTTCGCTGTAGTCAGTAGGGAACATGTATTGCTATGCTTACAGAATGCTCTTATACCAAGTTTGATTTCGAAATTGCTTCAGTTGATTTCTCAAAAAAGAAGCTTTATGCTTGTTATTTTGATCCTTGCCTTGTCAAACATAATGGTTTGAAATAGATGGTGACTGTTTAGCAATTGCTTGGCATCTAAAGTGAAAGTTACAGGTCTTCTGGCATTGTTTGAGAAGCAAGTTTCTGTGTGACAGTAGGTGCTGACTTGATAAAGAACCCACAATGCAGTGAATCCAAAACCTAGTAACTTTTGAAATTGGCATTATACAGCTATAGTTGTTATGTTTTATGCAACTGGGCTGTAAAATGTTGCACTATCATTTAATCAAAAGTCTCTTAAAGATTGTTTTCCACACTAGACAAGAGATGTTATACTAATATGAAGTATTTCTTGCAGCATTCTCTTTTGATGCCTGGAAACAAATGAGAGGAATTACCACATCAGGTCTTTCAAACAATTTCCGCACAGAACTTCTTCAAGGTCTTGGCCTTTCTAACTTTGTGTATGGTGATAATAAGAAGTGTAGCAGGACCAACACACCATACACAGGAGCGGTAGATAACTGGAGAAATGGTAAGCAAAAAAGTAGACACACATGCATATAATGAGAAATCTTTTACAGACATATTAAATCCATGCATGTAAAGAAATAATTTTTATTCAGAAATTGGCAATATATCGAGGGAGCACTGTAATCATATATGGTAACTTAATTGACTATGTCTTTGCTGTAACATATAAATGAGTATTTGGTTATCGTACATTCACTATGTTCACAGAGTGTAACGGGACCCTGCTAACTGCTCTCCCGTCCCTGGCCGGTGAGGATATCGTGTGTTACATTACCAGCTCCTGTGAGACTGTACAATGCTGTATTAATGTTCCCATCATCAGCACCACTTTTAACGCAAGACTGAATGTGGATCCATGTAATTTTCTGATGACTGTCGAGATAGAAAAACTGAAATTCACTAAGAAGCTGTTTGACTATGAGTGGGGCCTAGAAGAACAAGTATGGCTTTTCGGTGTGGTCAGGATGACGTAAGTGTTGTACTTGAACAATAGACAGCAATTGACCATATATTTACACTTTATATACAATCTTCAAGTGAAAACAAGTTAGATTGTCTGCATGACAGTAAGAGGGAATGTAATAAGATTAATTATTGACAATAGTATTCAGGTTGACAAGTTGGATATTGTACAGGCTAGTGACCCATCAGGGAATAGATGACAGTCTTTGTGTCTTTTTTTCACTACCATATATGGGAATGGTAAACATGCCTATTCAATTGAGAAAATAGCGAGTTATGCTATTTTTTTCTGCCATGATTGCTACCTTCATCACCCAATGAAACAACAAAGAAAGACATTTTATTGTTTAGATAAGATAAGTTTATTCCAATTTTGGGCCCAGGGGGCATAACAGTAAGACAGTTTATAAAGAAGGAAATTCAAAAAAAAAAGAAAATTTACAACATTAACTACAGGTTACATAGACTGCAAACTGCATGTGGATGCAGCATGTTGGGGAAACAAGTACATATATATATATATAAATTGCTAATCATGTATATATACAATTAAATGGACAGTATCAGTATTATACCAATATATGAATAATAAACTATAATGATTTTTGCAAAAAACTGAAGCCTTTTAGTTTTCCAAAATTTGAAAGATGCACTTTTCATACTAACATGCTACTCTTAATTCTGATCAATGTAAGTTTTAATTGTGTGGTGACTACATGTATATTGATATAGATTGATATATGTAAGGATCATTATGTCACTGTAGAATAAGATGTGTACTTTTTCAGATTCAGCGTGTTTGATTTGTACTCAGAAGGATACTTCATTGTAAATCTGAAACTTGAAGTTTGCCTAGAAGCAGCAAAAGTACCTCTGTGTGAAGCAGCAATTCAACCTTTAACAGATTTCTATCTACCAAAGAAAGTTTGTGAATGGAATGCACCGTTTAGCATCAAAGGTTAGATTTCTCAAATACATGAGACAAAAATCAGATTTCATAAGATACTTCTTTTTCTATACCTATAAAAAATATATAAAAACAAAGTAAGTAACTTTGTTAACCTTGATATCAATATTTTCTGTGTGTTTTCAGGATTTTCTCTGGCTGCATGGCAGATAGCAGAAGGCGTGGCCAACACTGTTCCTATAGACAGCAGTTTTGTGGATAATCTCTTGTCTGATTTGAATGTAGCAGCACTTATGTATTACCCCTCATGTTCCTGGACAGATGCCGAGTACTCCGGTGCTGCCGCAAACTTTCCAACATGTATGTAATGGCTTACCATTTTGAAAGAAAGATCAATGACCTACATAATACAATGCTTGAAAAAGTACTGTGTGTGATGAGAGGCTGCTATGCATGGAAACATCGGGCAGTGGGTGGCACCTTGAATATCTGTCTCCACCATATTTATTGTTTATTATGGTTATTGATTTAAGCAATTCTTGTTTGTAAGATAATGGATGAATAGAGAATTTCGTATTTTAGCGCAACTATGAATTAGCTCCCTTGCTTCATTGCTAAAGCCTTTTGAATCCCGCTTAAATAAGTACACATACAGTATTTGATTAAACGTTTTATGTAATGGATCATTGAATAAGGGCAAATAGCTGTTGTTCGTTCTCTGAATTTTAATTGATTACAAATAGCTGTTGTTCGTTCTCTGAATTTTAATTGATTACAAATAGCTGTTGTTCGTTCTCTGAATTTTAATTGATTACAAAAATAGCTGTTGTTCGTTCTCTGAATTTTAATTGATTACAAATTAAAATAGCTGTTGTTCGTTCTCTGAATTTTATTTGATTACATAGATCAATGTAGAGTCCTGTATTGTAATACTGATGATTTCAGACTGTCCTGTATCAGTGAAGTCTTCTCTGACATCTATAGCAGACCTGGCCCTGTGTTCGGTATCTCCATCCTGTACCAACATTAAATGTTGTGTCGGTGTACCACTACTGAACCGGACGTTTGAGGTCGGAATGGAAGTGGATTACTCCTACTACTCACTGAGAGTCAACGTGGAGAAAATGTACAGGAGACAGTCCCTCATTGGATACGGATTTGGAAAGGAGGAGATTCTTAGTGTGCATGGTGTCTTTAAATTAATGTGAGTTTTACAGAGTAAAGCTAATTCAAAGAATGTTGGTTAAAGAAGTTCACAAGCCGCTGATTGAAGTTTGTCTGTCATCTGTCTGTTTGCTTATGCAGAGTTTTGTGAGCTCATATGGCTAGGTCAGACGTTGCAGAATATAATACCGTATTTGTACTATTTGGCTTAATAAGATGCACACATCCTCATATATTGTAGATTCAATTCAGATCTGTTAAATCAATACACCCCCACCCCCCTTAAAGGGTGGAGCCACTATAATAGGGCAGGAAAGGTTTACTGAGAATTTAATGGAAGCCTTCTAAATGTTACCCCCTGCAAGTGAAGTTTGGTAGCGTATATAAGGATTACCATGTTCATCTGTCTGCCTCTGAAACAAAATGCAGATTGCTTATGAACTGAATGTGTGTCATGGTACAGCAACATCAGATGCCCATACTTGACACAAAGCTTGCTATTGAGCTGAGGGTGTGACAATACCCCACCTCATGGTCATTGGAATAAGATTATACAAGGTCACATGGGAAGAAAAAAAAACATCTTCTGGATCTTGATAAGAAAGATAAAAGGTCCTTATATTATATTAAATGTATTTATGAATTATGACACCGCTGGTCAGATTGGGCTGACAGCAAAGATTTAAAGGTTGTCTATCTTGTAGTGATATTTCAGAATCTTTCAAACAGAACAAAGTACATGTAATTTAGTTTTTTAAATATGACATATTTTTGCAAGCAGTCTGAAATATGTAATGTATTTACACTGTACTTGTCCAGTGGCAGGTACAAGTATTCCAAGCTTCTGAGTCACTTCAGCAAGTTGACTCAGGTGAGTGTAGTGGGTATGGGCCTATTGTTATATTTCAGATATAAAGTGAGGGATCTAGAGGATGGAAATCTCCTGGAAATCAGCTTGAGAGCAGAGGCTTGCTTTAATGATGGTGGAATGTGTGCTGTCAATATTTCTATACTAGAAGGTGATCTGATACCAAAGTGGAACAAGAAGTGGACATCTCCGTATACCGTGAAAGGCAAGTGTCGTGTGTTGGTAGTGAATAAGTTGTCACTTCTGAATGCAGTGGGATGGCTCGTGCCATGTAATGTACTAAGTTGCAGTGCATTATTTTTGGTATGGTGGACAAACATCATAAGATGGAACACATGGTGGCTGTGTACCAGGTTCTTCTGAAAAAAGGAACTAGCAGTTTTGGACTTCGTAGTACAATGTGTATGATAAAGTAATGAAATTTATATGATAAGGGTATTATATGTATAATATGAGAGGGGGCTCTTCCTATACACTGAAAAAAGGAACTTGCTGCTGGAGTATGGACTGGGTAGTATTTTTCTCATTGTAATATATAAATGCAGGTATGTTAGTCTACATTAATATATGATGCATTATGGTCCTCCTGTGTGTGAATGGATTGTGAGTGATCTTCATAATAAGGGAAGGGGTTACCTTTTTTCCAATGCAGTTTAAAGGTATACAGTTTAAGATGGAGAAAGGGTGTGGGTTATAGGTCATGGTATTCTTTCCAATAGAATTATTATATGAACCCGGCCTGGGCCCATGATATTATCAGGGACATTGAAAAAGACAAAGTCAAATTCTGCCAAATTAGACCCACATTATCCTGTACATCCAGCAAACTGTCATTTTTTTGTAAAGAAAATGTAATATGATAATTATGTTCCCCAAACAAAGTTTGGGAACATATTGTTTTTACTCTGTTTCTTATTATTATTATTATTATTATTCTTTTTCTCCGGTACTTTTTTGTCCGGTAGTGTTCTCAGAAACTACAAAAGGGATCGATATGAAACTTTCCAGGATGATAGTATAGCGTTTGTAGATGTGCATAGTGATAGTCATTTTGTTTGCACGTGCATGCACGCGCGCGCACGTGCACTGCAATTTTGGTACAAAAAATGGAAAATCAGAATATTAAAGGGATCGATATGAAACCTAAATATGATGGTAGTATATCATTTGTAGATATCAAAAATGATATTTATTTTGTCTGCACGCGCACGCATGCGCGTACACGTGCATTACAAAATTTGTACTCTAACTTTGGAATCAGTCTAACTTTTTTGTTCTTCATTGAAATGGCTTGATATTCATATCATAAGTAGATATTGAGACCCTTAACTGATTTGCATGGTCAAAATTACCAATTTGCACGCGCATGCACGTGAGCTTCATTTTGATTGGATAGTACTAAAACGTCTGTAACTATCTTATTTATGAAGCGAATGAGATGATATTCACAGCATACGTAGATAATATGTGTATCTATATTTTGGTGTAACAAAAAATGCCAACGCACACGCGCATGCGCGTGCAAAGTTTTTCAAATGTTCAATATTTAAAGAACGATAACGTTTTTGTTTTTCATCAAATTCTATTGATATTAGGGATTTAGATGTGTCTTGGTACTCCTTACAAATTGCTGTGGTTAGAATTACTGCTCAGCACGTGTATGCACGTGTGCTGAATTCTGATTGGACGATTTTAAAATCGCTATAACTTCCTTATATGTGGTGGAAAGGTTACGAAATTCATACTGTGGGTATATGATACAAATGCCTGTTGAACGACATAAACAAAAATTCGGAATCGTACACGCATGCGCGTGCAACGCTTTCTTTCATTTTTTGGTACTGAAATTACCATTTTGAACGTACTACTTGTAATTAAAGGCTAAAATAAAATGATTTTTTGCTATAGATTCACAAGGACATCACTTTTTAATTGGGGGATGTTTGGGGAACATATGTAACGGTCCCCGTTACAATTAGAACTAGTTTTATTGTGTTCTTCCTGGCAGCTTTTGCTCCTGGTATTATCTTTATGTTACAGAAAGACCCCAAGGCTGGTGTATCAAATTCTATAACACTTGTTTATTTCATTTGGTAGATTTCTCATTGAGTCAATGGAGGATTGAAAACTCCGCTGTTTTGACTTTAAAACAGTATCAGATTAGTGAACTGCTGGAAATGCTGAGTCTACAGCCCTACATGAAGGTCCAATCAGATTCCTGTAGCAGACAGAAACCTGGGTATAGTCAGGCAGGCGCGGATGGTTGGGATAATGGTATTACTTCTTAATGTTTGTTTTTGAATTTTTTTGTAAAAATCATTCCTCATTAAACTGAACGTCTTATAATGTGTATATATGTATTTTAAAATAAATTAGATGAATATAAGCCTATCGATATGAGAGCTAGTGGAAATGATATTGTTGCCATATGTTTTTGAGTGTGTTGATGGACAATATATCTATTTTTAAATCTGTATGCTGCCATAATAAAAAAGAACTTGCACCTGTATAACATTGCAGGACTGTAAACTTGGCTGTATTAAGAAATCAGTTTTCACTTATTTTGCAGATTGTACAAGTGTGAATACCTTGCTGTCATTAAATCATTATCCCCTGACCTGTAAACTTGACAACACCTGTACTAAGGTCACATGTTGTATGGACTCGCCTGTCATCAACTCTACGTTTGAGGTTATGATGGACATTGATCCCTGTAACAGGATGCTGCTGCTGAAGATTGAGAATTTGAAGGCACAGCTTCCATTTAAAGATATCAACTGGGGTAATTATTGGGACCAATGTTGTATTATTAGGGTCGAGAATGATAGATAATTTGATTATCCTAAGTTATTAATCCTAAAAAATATTATTTCAACAGGATCCAAGAACCAGTTCTATCTATTTCAAGTAGTTCGTCTTGAGTAAGTCTCTTTTGTAACAAAAATGTTTAAAATCTAGTGGTTTTCATGATGGAAATTTTGAATTTAACTAATGCTTTACATTTAATTGTTTTACTTGTACACTAATGGTCTTTCAATTTACTTTATTATTTTAGTTACACCATCTATGATTTGTCCACCCAGAACTTTTTCTTGGTTGACTTACAAGTGTCGATTTGCTGGGAAACTTACAAAGATTGCGTGTTTACTGCAGCTATATTACAAAACACATTCTTGCCAAAAAGACATTGTCTTGAAAAATCCAATTTTGAAATTCCCTGTAAGTGTAGTTTGCATCTGTGTAGTGAATGTTTTTCTTTCCTTTGTACTATCTTTGTAAAGAAAGTGAATGAAGTAAATGTATTGTTGAATTCTCAGCATTCTCACTGACGTCGTATGGTGCTGCACATGGACTGGACTTGAGTAATCTCTCAGAAGCTCACTTGGCATACCTCTATGATCACCTGGCTGTATCTAACTACTTATCACCTGTGTCATGTAACAGAACAGGTGAATTTTATCAACCTGCTGATGATGGCTGGAAAAATGGTGAGGAGATCAGAGATGATTTACATGTATACATTTAAGCATTGCTTTGGTATTTTTAATGTTTTTGGATACATGTATTGCTATGTAGTGTAGTTCGTTGTAGAAAAACTTGGTCTTTGAAATTGTATAGATATAAGTACAGAATTTATCCATGATGATGTTAAAATAAAATTCTTGATAATTTTATACATGTACATTAAGCTTCTTACAAATCCCCCATCCCCCCCCCCCCCCCCTTTTTTTAAGCAATGTTTAAGGTAGTACTCTACATTGTCATAATGGCTGACTTCCTTTAAAAATATGGATGAAAAAATCGATATCAGCAATATTTGACTTTTCCTTTTCCAATTAAATGCCTAGCAGAGTAGCTCAGTAGGTTAGAATACTGACTGCTGAACTGTAGGTCGCAGGTTCGAGTCCAGCAGGGGTTTTAAATTTTTTTTCAGATTACCTTCTACTAAAACTGTATTTTTTGACAAAATAAAGTAAATTTGAAAATTTTCAAATTCAAAATATTGTTTTACATATCCTCCACTTTTCATCTACATCAAATTTCTCTGGTGTAGCATACATCCTTAAGGAGCAGGCATTATAGAATGGATGTTAATTTGTTTTATTCATACTCTATTATGAATTTTGAAATGATTATAATGTTATTCTTGCTTTGATAGTATATTATGAAATGTGAAACATAACCTTCTGACCTTTAAACGTCTGTTCAGTGTGAGCATAACCTTCTGACCTTTAAAAGTCTGTTCAGTGTGAGACTGAGTATGAAATATCATCTTTAACATAACAGAGTGTTCAGCAGCTGCAGACCTTGCCGCATTGCCTGATAATGTGAACTGTCACATGACAGCGAGTTGTACCAGCATTAACTGCTGTATGGATGTGACGAAACTGATGTCCCGCCCAGTGACCTTTCACCTTTCTGTGGACAGTTGTAGTTGGACAATCAGTTATGGAATTGACAACTTTGTTGTGAATCCGTTTGTCATGAATGACTTTGAGTTTGATGTCTGGCATGAGTTTTGGATGAAAGGAGTTTTTCGCATCAAGTGAGTAAATTCAATTTCTTATTGTTTGCCATGCTGTATTGAAAAAAATATATACAGGTGACTCTCGATGGCTCGAACTTCGATCTCTCAAAGTTCTCGGTCTCGAGAAGTGAAATCATGGTCCCGATTTTTTTCTCTATATAACAAAGCAAATTTACTATCAATCTCTTGAACGTTCGATCTCTCGAAGTGAAATTGGGTCCCGTAAAACACATTTCATTGTTTTTCACTCTTGATCTCTCGAAGTGGTGGTAGCGTATACCCACCGTTACCCAAACATGTAATAATTTCCGCTTGGGCCTTGCTTGGATTTTGTTGAATGCTGGAGGGGTAATTAGGTGTTTACATAGTTGAAACATCTCCTGTGCTTCTTTATGGAGGTGACACACTTGAGTATATAATTGGCTAATTGGTCAGTTTACACCTTACACTGGGGTTTTGTGTAGTGATGATTAAAATTATATATAATCGGACTATGAATAAAATCTATAATTTGTTTTGACTTGACAACGAGAGAGTAAGTTTTATACATAATTTAGAGATCTACAGACTGTTAAATTTCTCGAGTTTGTTCTTTGTGTAAAGTTACTCTAAAACATCGTTTTCCTCATTTGTTAGAATTTTTGCTTTGGGTAAAGTGACATAACATTGTGCTCTGTTTAGTTAGCAATAGTAAAGCTTCATCGGAATTTGGTTTTGTATGCCTATCTAAGCATGATTAAAGAACAAATAAATATATAAACTTTGAAATGTTTTATTAATGCAAAATAAGGTTTTTTATTTTGATATCAAAGTACCTCACGAATATGAAGGAAAACATGTCAAAACAATATCATACCTTCTTGTTGGTATACATTTCCGGTTACTGTAAAATCTGAACCATACCTGCGGACCTTCAATTTCCGAATTTCGATATCTCGATTTCTCGAAGTTTTATCAAGGTCCCTTGAACTTCGAGTTATCGAGAGTCACCTGTAGTTCTTAGTAAAGCACTGTACAGTAAAATTATTGGCTTGTATCTTAAGTTTTGACAGGTAGTCAAAAACAAACTGAAAGCTGATGAAAAAAATCTTGTTAAAAAGGCAATGTATTTATGTGCATATCCACTGGATTGAAATATTGTGAGTGAACAAGATGTAAATTTTATTTACCGGAGATCAAAAGATTAAAGGGATTATTTTTTCTCTCTGTTTGTCCACAGTATACAACTCTAATGCTATGCAACTTTAACACCATAGTCATAACTTCAATATTTACAAGAAAAGCACTTGAAATTTGATGTGCTTTTTATTGAAGAAAAGGAAATATTCTTGAATGATATGCTAAATATTAAACAATTTTCTTATAATTAAAAAAAATTTGGTTTCTGTTTTGTATTACTTTGCATTCTGGGGGGGGGGGGGGGGATTCTCTGATTTAGATAAATTCTAAAAGGCTTGTCAAATGCTTAAAGTTGTATGGTCTGAATTTCAACAATTTTTTTCCACCTAGTAAAAATGCTGTTAAATCATCGCACATACTTATTCATGAGGCTGCATGTACTACATGTCATGCATTATTTCATCTGTTTTAGCCAAAACTATTTCATTTTAAATCGGTGTTTACAAACAACTGTCACTATACCATTTCAAATAACAGTCACGTGTTCAGTTCAGACTTTCAGATCATCAGTGTTCTTATCTGTGTAAAGCTGTGTATTTTGTTACAGCAGTTACCGTGCCATAAGTTTAAGAGACATAAAAAATATCAAATACCTCTGACTAATGGGCTGTTTTACGCTATTTTAGTCTTGAATAGACAGTTGCGTGCGAAATATATACAATGTACATCATGTTGGGTTCCCCTGATGCGCGTGGGGCTATATATAGAATTTGTGTGTACCCACTATATTTATGTTTTAATTAATCTTCTCTCTGTTTTCTTTTACTTGCAGATGTTTTCAAGCATGTAATTAAGTGAAAGTTGATAACTTTGTAAAACAATTAATATGCTTTAAAGTAATTCTGTACAAAAATAATACATGAACATTGGATCATACAGCTTTAAAAATAGACAAATGTGAACAATTAATGAAAGGTTAAAAGTTCAGATAGTCTATGATCAGACTTGTATTGGTTAAAGGAATCATTCCTGGTGATTGTGTTTTATGAACACGTCTGGTTTGAACAACAATTAAGATTTTCTGTAGAATAGGACATATTTCACACTTGATGTTACTGGAAAAATAGCATGTTGCATGTTTTGGAATAGGCAATAGCTAGATATCTGAAACCGAAATTATTTCATAGTTGTATATTGCTTTTTAGATTTTTGGTCACCGATCTACAAGGAATAAACCAATTCCGAGTCCATCTTCACATCATGGCCTGTTTTGAGAGTGGTGCAGCATGTGATCAGGAGGTTGTGTTGCTCAATAATACACTTCTACCCAAAAGAAACTGTGATATAGCTCTGGGAACACCAATCAAAGGTTTGTTTTTTTTTGTTTTTTTTAGAGAGAGAGAGAGAGTATTTTCTTGATTATTGGAAATATTACTGATCCTCACTCCAGTAGTTGATTCATGCTTGTACAGTATTAAGTTATGTTGATGTCCTTTATTACAAATGAAATTATTATGTGAAATGAAATTGTTTTGAATTTATCAACTGTAAACAAGTTCAAGAAATCTATTAATGTAAAAATTGTTTTGTTGTAGGTTTTTCGTTTAATCAATGGAAAGCAGAAAAGATGGTCAGCACAATGAATGAATACAATATTGCAGTCCTAGAAGAAGAGTTAGGGCTCTTTGGTTATTTATACAATAAAACACAAGCCTGCGACAAATCAACTAAATTTTCAGTTTCATCAGGATGGATAAATGGTAAATTTTACAAAAAATGTTTAATTAGAATTACGTGTATGTAGTCTATTAGTTTTGGAGAGTTTAAAGTATTGTCCTATTTAATTGCTTTTAAAGGTCTGACTTTTGTTTTTGTTTTTCCAAGATATCAATGCAAAAAATAAAAAGTTATAATAAAGGAAAATAAATAATTCATTAAACGTATTTTTCATTATGAGTTATTCTGTGATTACATGCTTTCAGACTGCCCAGTGTAAGTTATTCTGCGATTATTCATGTATGTATAATTACTTTCAGACTGCCCAGTGTAAGTTATTCTGGGATTATTCATGTATGTATAATTACATTCAGACTGCCCAGTGTAAGTTATTCTGGGAGTTTTCATGTATGTATAATTTCTTTCAGACTGCCCAGTGTAAGTTATTCTGGGATTATTCATGTATGTATAATTACTTTTAGACTGCCCAGTGATTCCAACATCATCTTTACCATATATAAATGGTCCATTTTCGTGTAATCTGGACCAGGGCTGTTCTAAGATCACCTGCTGTGTGAATGTGGAGCCAGTTGCAAGACACCTAACCATTGCTGTTAATCTAGAATTCTGTCCAGACAAAGTAACAGTTGAGTTTGACAAATTTGTACTGGAAATGAAACTCAGCAAATTTATCTCCTCAGGTGAGCAGTTTTTATGGTAACCGTCTAACTTAGAATGAAATATTGTACATTATCTCGTATTCATACCATTTCACCTTTTCGTCTTAATTTGTAAATTGCTGTTATGGTTAAACTCGCCCCTGTTTGATAATGTTCAGAAATTGATATTTCAATTGTAAATAAGTCTTTTAATACAAAATGATGTTTTGAAGTAGGGAAGATTGCAGATAAAATCTGAGTATTGATGATTGAATCAACTAATCGTCGTTGTGACTCTCTTTAAAGTAATCATGATAGATGTAAGGAGGGCGGGGCTTAATCATGATAGATGTAAGGAGGGAGGGGCTTAATCTTTTGCAAATATTAGTATTAATTTAATAATTTTACTCTCAGTTGGACTTAAAAAAATAATTTCAGTTTAAAGACCCAATTTTAAGTTATCCCCCAAATTTTACATGTATCATGATCAATGGTATGCTGCCTGTCAATCAAACTTTTATCAATAGATGACAACTGAAGAGACTGGGGTCTGGAGCTACCCCAGAGATGTGTTTTGATAACAATAACGACCAGTACCTACAAGCATTCTTTATATACATGTATTATAAACTACACAATCAGAAATCAAACAATAATTTGCACATTAAGTTCTGAATCTTGTAACTTATTGAAATAATTTATACTATCAATTAATGATACCTCTATATTTATAAAAGAAATTATTCATTGAGGCAATGACTGAGAAAGAGGGGGGTGGGTGTAGACTGTGTGTCAGCTACCTTTGGGAATACAATGATTATACAATCACTTTGACCACAGAATCTCTGCAGATGTCCCTGAGACATATCCTGTGTATATCAAAAGTATCCACAAAATCCTGATTTCATGGCGAGTTAAATTCCAGGTAAATAACAATGACCATAGATTAGCTCTGCCCACATCCAGTGACCTGTAAAGAAACCCTATGGTAATCTTTTTTGGGGTCTTTTACGAAGACGGGATTGTCTTGATTAACTCCCAAAATATCATTCATAGGTTGTATTAGCACATTTTTAAGAGATGGTTCTGATTGTTTCAGGAAAGGAGGAAACTGTGAACATCAGCGGCATCTACCAGTTAAAGTAAGTCATGTTACTACCAGTTAAAGTAAGTCATGTTACTACCAGTTAAAGTAAGTGATGTTACTACCAGTTAAAGTAAGTGATGTTACTACCAGTTAAAGTAAGTGATGTTGGTTTTGTGCCGTTACTACCAGTTAAAGTAAGTGATGTTGGTTTTGTGCCGTTTAAAAACTAGTTAGTGAGTGACACTGTAGACAGAAATGTTGTGTAAGCAATCTCTCTGATGCAATTTGGTTATTGTCAAAAAGTGTTAATAGTAACTGTTAGACTTAATCATTGTTGCATCATAATTTGCTATGCCGTGTGATAAAAGTGTTTTTCTGTAACTGTTTATTTTGAAAGATTATATATAGAAGACCTTCCAGACACCAACATATACTTGGTCAGTCTCTCCCTCATGGCATGCTGGGAAGGCATTGACTCGTGTGAGGTGTACACCGTGCTGTCCAACACCAGGCTTCCGAAGACTCTAACTCAGCCATACTGTGACTGGAGAGGGAAATATGTGGACTCGGGTATATCTCCTCATGTGAAATATGTAGGCCTTTGAG
Organism: Ostrea edulis; assembly: GCF_947568905.1. Lineage (NCBI taxonomy): Eukaryota > Metazoa > Mollusca > Bivalvia > Ostreida > Ostreidae > Ostrea > Ostrea edulis. The sequence continues at coordinate 4,871,466 of NC_079166.1, forward strand.
ATTTGTGATTTTAGGGTAGATTGAGTGGAAGATACAAATGCACTGTATGAAGGAAATTAATAAGTCAAGTTTTTAAATAGAGTTTAAAAAATCTAAACTGACATGATCTTGGAGTTGATATTTTTTGGGGGTCACATTAGGCAGGGTATCAGACTAAACAGTGTAGAGAAGTGGGAGTGGGGAGGATTGTGGCATATATATTTTATATGGTCTGCAAAAACTATTTTATATATATGCATGACTGATAATGATGACCCCCCCCCCCCCCCCCCCCCAAAGGTCAATGGTTTTGTTGTAGTGCTCCCACTGCAAACTTTATATATCTGTTTTATAGGTTTTTCTGTAGCCTCCTGGTTGTCATCCATGAATTACCCAGACACTACTCCATTGACTGGTGTCGCTTTACAGGATCTGATGGAACGCCTCCAACTGAGCAGATACAAGGGAGACAACTGTAATAAGTCTGCAGCTCAATATGTACCAAATACCAATGGGTGGAACAGTGGTATGTAACTTGGAAGTACTTTAATTTGTTGATTTGACATTAGAATCTTGATACTAGACAAAAGGAAGATTTTATTTGCTCAGTGCTGATCACTTTTCTTTTATAGTTTGTCCTAATCCTCCTGAATTATTGCCCCTGCCCAGCACTTTGAGCTGCCATCTTCCTAGTTCGTGCACAGGACTGGACTGTTGTGTCTCCAGTAACAAGCTTGGTCAGAACTTCAGGATATACCTAGACATTGACCCTTGTACTTTCAGAGTCAATGTGGGCATAGACAACTGGAACTTTACAGAACTCTCGAGGGAAACCATCAAAATGCTAAACAGCGGTGAGATTTTGTAACTGTTCAATATTGTTGTGTGTATGAATAGCAGATGATAAACTAATGATTTTTATTTCTGTATAAACAGAATTCCAAAGAAGTGTTTGGATGGAGGGAGTTGTGAGAATGGAGTAAGTAACCTTGCCTTCCATTGTTCCATTGTAACATAGCAGAACACCTTTAAACAACTTTTTCCTCATTAAACTTATAACAGAAGAATGGTAGAAATAGGTTATAAATGTTGAACTTTTTCAAATTGTACGAAAGTCAGTTATTATCTATGTGATGATCAAATACTAATGTAAGGTAAATTTTATTATCACGCCTCAGACAAAATTGTTGAAATCTAATTGGTCAGATCTTGGTCACATGACGCCGTGAAAAAAACCGTATCATGCGAGTAAAATCCGTATTGTGCGAGTAATTTTATTTATCGTCGGGTTCGACTTGCAGCCGTGTCAAAAGGAAAGACATTTGACTAAGTTGTATGATATAGACCCCCACATATACAGTTAGAGGTCTTCAATGTAATAAATTCGTTACACAGTTAGTTAGTGACCTGATACGGAAAAATACATGGTATGAAAAGAAAACCCGTATCGGGCGAGGTGAAGCCCGATACAGGTTTTCTTTTCACACCATGTATTTTTCCGTATCAGGTCACTAACTAACTGTGTAACTAATATTGTCATATCTTATATAAAAGTGAGTAGATGCAAGTTTTTTTTTCTTTAAATCAAAATTACAGTATGTACACAATACACTACAAATGTCATGTGGCACATATAGGTACACTATATGGAGGTACATGTAGACCTCGGAACCAAATTATTATATTAAAATTTTGAGACTTTAGTCTAACCATGATTGATGATATTTGTTTTCAAGCATTCATTTGAAAAACCTGTGGCATGCCAACAAATATTTAGTCAACCTGAACATTAGCATTTGCCTTGACAACCAAAGCCCATGTGAAATAGCTAATCAAACAGTATTCCAAAATGCCTTGCTTTCAAAGAAAACTTGTAATTGGACCCAACCCTTACCAAACGGTAAGTTCACATTGCCATTTTCATAGAAATTAGATAAGTAATGATAATTTCGTATATTAAGTGAAATATAAATGTCTTTGATGCAACTGTTTTCTTTCACCCTGAATCTTTTATTTGATTATCCTATGTGGGTAATATTGGTAATTAAAAACAATGTTGGAGAGAATTTCTCTTCCTCTAGTCTTCCTATTCAAGACTTGATCTATAATGTTAGATTTTGATTCCAGGATTTTCACTTTCATCATGGAAAATGAGCAAGTCTCTTGGCCCCCATGAGAAACTTTCAGACATCATGGTGTCCAAACTTGATGAATATTTAGGATTGACTGGATACAGAAAACAATATAAGTGCAACAGAAGAAGCTCTCCATATTGGCCAACATTTAGTGGCTGGAGTGAAGGTACCTAAATGGGACACGCGACCACTACAACGAGCATCTGTTGTGCTTTTTCAGAGTTCCAATTTTATATTAGGGATGATGTTAATTTATCAGTGATGTAAATATTACATTGGATGGATGAGGGACTCAGAATGTTGATTTACCAGTGATGTAAATGTTACATTGGATGGATGGGGGATTCAGAATGTTGATTTATCAGTTATATAAATATTACATTGGATGGATGGGGGATTCAGAATGTTGATTTATCAGTTATATAAATATTACATTGGATGGATGGGGGACTCAGAATGTTGATTTATCAGTGATGTAAATATTACATTGGATGGGGGACTCAGAATGTTGATTTATCAGTTATATAAATATTACATTGGATGGATGGGGGACTCACAATGTTGATTTATCAGTGATGTAAATATTACATTGGATGGATGGGGGACTCACAATGTTGATTTATCAGTGATGTAAATATTACATTGAATGGATGGGGGACTCACAATGTTGATTTATCAGTTATATAAATATTACATTGGATGGATGGGAGACTCACAATGTTGATTTATCAGTTATATAAATATTACATTGAATGGATGGGGGACTCACAATGTTGATTTATCAGTGATGTAAATATTACATTGGATGGATGAGGGACTCAGAATGTTGATTTATCAGTTAATATTACATTGAATGGATGGGGGACTCACAATGTTGATTTATCAGTTATATAAATATTACATTGGATGGATGGGGGATTCAGAATGTTGATTTATCAGTTATATAAATATTACATTGAATGGATGGGGGACTCACAATGTTGATTTATCAGTGATATAAATATTACATTGAATGGATGGGGGACTCAGAATGTTGATTTATCAGTTATATAAATATTACATTGAATGGATGGGGGACTCTGAGTTTGTGCCACCACTATAATCTCTGACAGGTACACTTGCATGTTTTGCTATATTCTGTAGATTGCAGGCTGTCTGGACTTCCTTACAACATGGACAAGAAAACTTACTGCCAGCTTCATCCCAGCTGTACCTCCTTAACATGCTGTACAGACGACACAGAGCTTCAGACCACCTTCTCTTGGTTCATCAACATTGACTCCTGTAATCTGAAGCTGAGTTTGGGTATAGAGGAGTGGAAGGCAGACTTCTCACTGATTAACTTTACTTTTGGTTCGTATTTAGTGAGATTAATAAATTCTCCTCGGGCTGTGTTTTATGAAATATAAACTTTTACGTGATGTGAAAGAAGATTTCAATACTATTTCTCATAAATATCTTGTGTTTGTAGGAGATAACAAGATTTTCCAACTTGGTGGTGTGTACAGGATAAGGTAATATAATTACTGCTGAGGAAAATTATATTTTATAGATTTTCTCATAAATGATATTTGACTGGAAGGTTGCTAATCTGAGAGGTGGATGTGTTCTGAAGGTTTCTAATCTGAGAGGTGGATGTGTTCTGAAGGTTGCTAATCTGAGAGGTGGATGTGTTCTGAAGGTTGCTAATCTGAGAGGTGGATGTGTTCAAGGTCATATGCACCACATTCATGTCCCATTCAGCCATATCTGTGTAGTAGAAATTAGAAATTAAAGTACTAAACACACTAAAGGTTGTTAAGTTAGAGACACTGTCAGAGACAAGGGGGGATCATTATCCTACCTCAAGGCCATGTAGCTAATGTCAAGGTCAGTGAAAGAAAGAACAAAAACCTAAATGATTTTAATGCAACAGCAACTGTTTTTTTTTACAAGATGTTTTTTGACTGACTCAGTGACTCAATACTTTTTATTGTGCCATCATAGTGGAACAACACAAGTTACATAACATCAAGCTGTTACTCTCCAGCTGTTACAATCACACCCTTGGGAGAGGGCAGTGCTGTAACTCTTCTATGTCAACTTAGTCAGGATAAAACTGAACTGAAGTGGAATGTATTTATGATAGGTACAATATACTATGAGTGATGATATATAGAATATTCATCAATTTGAGGCGGCCTGTTGACAAGTATTGTTTCCTGTTAGATACTAGCACCCTGGAGGGTGTGGTTTTTACCTCCAAAAAGAAACATGTTTTTTTCTCAACCAATTGGATTCAAGTATTTTATCAATCACGTTTATTTTGATTTCTTCTCAATATCACATTAATGCTCAAGCAGTTTACAATATTTCCTAAATTTTCGACAAAAAAAGATTGCTAGTTTATTATTAGAGTAATTTTATTTCTCCTTATACAAATGGAAGCTTGAGAACGGCCTATGCAGTGCCTGTGTAGGGGCTTGAAATGTGTTTGGAACATATTTTGTCACTGGTACAAACGTCTGTTTCAGCTACACTCTCTATGACCTTCCTGTTGACTCCCACTACATGTTGAGTGTAAACATCAGTGTGTGCTTTGAATCCAATCACTGTGTGATGACAGAGAACATTCTCGAAGACATGATGCTTCCCAAACCAATGTGTGACTTCAAAACCACTAGCTACGATCTACCAGGTGATATTGTGTGTGACGTTAACAGGATGTTGGTCATTTGTCACCTATTTCTGAATTAGTTTTGGTATATACAATTATTATGGCATACACCAAAAAAAAAAAAAGAAGATAAATGCTGCTCTTAATCAATACCATCAAAATGGGATCTTACATTCATTATTGAAATGTGTATTGTTTTAAAGGTTTTTCATTGACTTCATGGGTGACTGAAAGAGAATTTACAGAATCCTTACTACCAGACTATGGTGTCCTGGAGTTGTATGAAGATCTGGGATTGGCAATGTTCATGAAGGAAAATTCTTGTAGTAGAAGTTCAAACTTCAGCTCCTTGACGGATGGATCATGGGCTAAAGGTGAACTGTTAATAACTGTATGTGATGAATTGCACTGAACTGAATATTCATAATTGCTTTTTTATGCCCAAAGAAATGGTGGGGGGGGGGGGGGGGGGGGGGGGGCACATCTAGATTTTGGTCTGTCTGTCTGTGGCAAAAAAATTTGACCTTGGTCATATCTTTTACACCATGAGAGGTAAACCTTTTATATTTGGTATGTGTATTCCTTGTGGCAAGTCCTTATTCCATTGACACCAAACAGTTGCACGATTATTTGTAACTGCAGTTCCAAGTCCTGATCCTCCATAATTTCAGACAAGGGAGCCACATGTGTAGAGTTCTGCAATTAATTTTACGTTAACACATTGTGAAGTAAAATATTAATTACACTGATAATATAGAAACTTAAGTTATTGTTTTATGTTGTTTTCTTTATTTGACTCTGTAAATATATAGTCATTGTTTTTTTATTTGACTCTATATCCTATCTCACAATTGAATGTTAAGAAATGTGAAGACCTAAGTTACGGATTGTTATGAATACAGATTGTCCCCTGACGGTAACAACGGAGGATCTGCCTACAGGCCTTGCCTGCTACATTCCCTCCACCTGTACCGCGGTGTACTGCTGTGTCAATGCCACCATACCGTTCCACAGATCATTCTCAGCATTTCTTGACTTTGACCCATGCAGCAACAGGTTCCTGATCGGCTTGGAGAACTTTATCCACACCTTCTCCCTCTATGATATTCTATTTGGTAAGTGTGCTGTCTTATCATCATAAATGATTTTGAACCGATTGATTCTTTTTTGTAAGAGTAATGATTGCTTTTCATAGATTTGTCTTAAAGTTCCCTGTTTCTCTTATCTTTTTGTTTTTAGGTCAGGAGAATTTTTACTATCTAAAGAACATTATCAGAATGAGGTAAATTGACATCTTATCCAAGTTTTATAATATCACATCTATTAAATAAATATATAATCATCTTAATGAGTTAGTTATTGTGATTTACAGGTATACCGTGTATGATTTGAAAGCCGAGAGAAAATACCAACTCACCCTGCATATCAGCTTTTGTATGGAGTCCAGTGGACTGTGTACATTAGAAAGTATGGTGTTCCAAAATACCTTCCTACCTAAGAAAGTCTGCAAGCTGTACTCTGGGTTTGCACAAACTAGTAAGTAGAATATTCATAAAGTACATTTTTTAAAATTCACAGTGTGTGTGAAAAAAAAAATGTTAGTGAGATGGTAAGCTGGAGTGAAATTAAGGTTTTCTGATTAAAATCTTAATAAATTTGAAATATACATGTTTTACAGACTTTTCATTGAACCAGTGGAAAATGGACATGGGAATTGTTGCATTGACTGAAGGGGATAGTTATTTACTTCAAGAGGAACTGAAGATTGCTCAGTACCTGAGAACATACTTATGTTCCAGAGAGTCGGAAGATTATATCCCTCAAAGCAATTACTGGAAAGATGGTAAATTTCTAAACATGAAGTTAGAAGAGAACATTAGTTAGAGTTAGAACTCTGTGATAATTATCTGCTTTGGTTAAGGTTCAGTACTTTTCATTTATACAACAACTTTTACTGTTGGTATTGTGTATATTGTGTAGCCATGCTTTGATATAAGGCTCAGACCCTTACAGATGTTTTATTTATACTACTGGCATGACATATTGGTAAAGTGTTTCTATACTTGGATTAAAGCTCCGACTGTTTTCACATGTTTGATTTATACTTTTGATATGACATAGTAGGATATAAATCTTTGCTATTGGTGAAGGCTCAGACTTTTACACAGGTGGTTTGATTTATTCTGCTACTGTGACATATTAATTATATCTGTGCTGTGGTTTAGACTCGGACTCTTACACATGTTTGATTAATACTGCTACCTTAACAATAATAATGTGTATCCATGCTCAGATTTAGACTCCGACTTATTTGATTTATACTTCCAGTTTGTGGAAGGGTAAGTGGCATCACCCAGTTCACTGGCTCGGACAAAATCAGCTGCTACTTGGCCTCTAACTGTACGATGGTCACCTGTTGTTTGTTTGACAGTGTGTTATCTAGAAATGTAGAAGTCAAACTGAATATCGACTCCTGTAGCTTCAACATGCGAGTGGAGATTGAAAAGCTTCAATTTGACATTAGCTTGTTAGACTTCAAATGGGGTGAGATTTTTCTGTATTTTCTACATTTTATGTTAGAAATATAGTTTGCTATAGTATGAATTTATGTTGTTTGTTTACTTCAATCATTATTTTTTATCAACTTTTCAATTTTAGGTGAGGTGATTAAGGTGGATATGTATGGAGTTTATGTTATAAGGTAATGCAGTAACTAGTCTTGTTCTGTTTTGCCCTCATATTCAGTTTAATAAGCTGTTGAATTTCATTCATGAGTTGAATTCTTTCTAGCATTAGGTCTTGATTTTTGGTGTTGCAGTTTGGTGATGCAGAATTTCTACAATGATCACAAATACCTGCTGAGTATGAACATCAGTCAGTGTTATGAACCAGATGACTGCGAGGTTAATCATGTACTGTTCGAAAACTCGGTCATACCAAAAGCTGTTTGTGAATGGTCCATGGACTATCAAGTTAAAGGTTTGTCACATACCTGTTTCAGATTTAAATACCTTGTGGAACATGACTACAAAGGGGTCAATTGATGAAGGATTGTTAGGTGAACACTTTTAGCTCACTCAAGTTTTGGCTCAAGTGATCTTTTCCGTTCAAACTTTGTCTGTTGACTTCAGGCATTGGCGGTACTTTCATAATTTCATCTTCCTCAGAACCATTGGACCAATTTCAACCAAACTTGGCACAGAGTATTCTTGGGAGAAAAGGATTAAAGTTTGTTAAATGAATGGCCGTTTTCCCTTCTAATCAAATAAAGGCAAAAATCAGAATGGGGTTATTTAAAGATTTTCTTAAGAACCACCGGGCCAGAAAAGATGAAACTTGCATGGAAGCTTTTTGACTTGGTCAAACTCCCACTGTGTGCAGAAAGTATAGTCTAAAAAGTATTTCTGTTGCCATTGATATCACCATATTACTTTATAACAATGTTAAGTTCTAATGATCTCATTTTTGGAGGGGGGGGGATTGGAATTATATTACATCATGGATACTAAAGTATTACTTAAGCTTCATGTAATGAGCAAGTTCCCTCTTCCAGAAAATGGATGTAAGCTGATAAACTTGAAAGCCATTTGTTGAAAATGCTGTGATCAGATGAATTGTACTTTTTGTGCGGTGAAAGCGACTGACTTTACATGGTGTAAAATTTTGCTTTTGAAGACTTTTCCCTCTATGTTTGGAAGCTGAATAGAGGCCTTGACACAAGCTTGAGTGGATTAAATGAACTGTACATATCTCAGCTGATGGAGGAGCTTGGTGTCGCAGCCTACTCCAAATACCCAATGTGTACAATATCAGCTAGCAATTCACCGGGAAGAATAAATGGATGGACCACAGGTAGATGAACAACACATGGTATAGCCAATGAAAATGTAGCTCATTCCTTTAATGCATTATTTTTCTTGTACAGAGGTAGAGACCAGTATTGTATGCACTATAGAAGTGATGATGCTCTTTACATAAACCATAACATAAACGACGAGAAGTTCAAAGCTTTTTTTAAAAATGGTTTTCTTTTTTTCAACAGATTGTGCAATGAACATCAGTTTACCCAGCCTAGATTCCAATGTAAACTGTGACCTGTTAGCTTCCTGCACGGGGGTGCGATGTTGTGTGCATGCTTCAGTACTGAAGAGAAACTATGAGATCTTCTTCAATATTGACCATTGTAGTAGCAGCCTCAGCATTCAGATTGAAGAAGTCTACCACAACAAGACTCTGGCAGGATTTCAATGGGGTAAGATTGTTGCTTTCTACATGAAAGTACAATATCAGATACACAATGTAACTGCTCAGCTTATTGACACCCACCCACCCACCCACCCACCCACCCACAAAAAAAACCCAACTATATGATGACGATTGAAGGTGAAGATTACTTACAAATAATAATTCTTTGTTTTATTAGGCAAGGCATATGAATTCAAGCTTTTGGGAGTTTACAGAATTAGGTATGGAAGATTTTAAACTTTGTTCCCTAGATGTCGTGTGCATTGTTTTCTCTGTTGTAGAAGTGATAATAAAATGGACTTTTAAAAAGTCGGGCATTAATTTTTGTAAAACGATTACTGCACAGATACACTGTGTATGATGTGCCGGAGGAGGAGGTGTATTTGCTGTCACTGGATGTGATGGACTGTTATGAATCCACCAGCCCCCAGTGTAGTGCAGGAGCTACATTTACTGTGTTAAACAAGGCAGTCATCCCTAAAGCTCAGTGTTCCTGGAATCAGAGATACAGGATACCAAGTAAACACAATCTATTTATACCTCATCAAAAATATATATTTCGTGCTCTTCTTTTCCTCTTATAGGGAGAATAAATTTCACTTCGCATTAATCGTGAATTCATTGTACATGTTTTCATTATAAGTGTTTTTTACTGTGTAGAGCTTCCTGGTTAAATTTATTTTCTTTCTCCAATTTTAGGATTCTCTTTGAGATCATGGCTGACAGAGAATAATCTAGAAAATGCCACAGACCTCGTCACAAATGACTTTAAACTTGCCCAGCTTCTGGACGACCTTGCAATATCACAGTATTTTGAAACGTCCATGTGCAGTTTATCCAGTCTGACAGCTAACCTAGGATGGACTTCATGTAAGAAAGATGTTAATCTTTAGATTATCTATTATAGATGAGTACATGTTAATTTAATTATCAAAAGAATTATATATGACATGCAATTGTGAAGTTTTGGGTACAGCAAATTCAATTTGAGTCCTAGGCAAAGTTTGTATATGATCTGTTCGAAAATTATTGATGATTATAAGGAATTTACAGTTAGGCCAATTCAACTTAATTGATAGATTATCATCCCTGCCCGCCCCGAGTTTTTTTATTTTGCGAACTTGCGATTTCCGGAATATTTTCATGTCCGACTCCGGTGTTTACACTTCTTGTTTACATTTCTGGTATAGGAACGTGAAAAGTCACATGAAGAAAATAGATTTATATGGTTATCTTAATTTCTCACGTTCATACAGACGTAAATCTTAAAGAAGTTAGGTATATTTCTGTTATGTCCTTAAATTAAAGCTTAACCTGGAATTAGTGTGTGAAAATAGCATAGATTGTTATCCATCTGCCATTAAATGATGCAGATCTGTTGGGAAAAAAACTCGTTTGTCTTTAATATTGTTCTCAGAAAATAGAAATTAAAAAATAAAATCCTCCAACCCACCCCATACTTATTGCTGACCCTGGTTGATAATCCACTCATTAAGTTGAATTGGCCTTACGTATATATTCTGTATAATGAATTAAGACCCGGGTATGTTTGAAATTTATTTATTAAATATATAGCATTCTCGTAGGAATTCTAACAAACTGTATACTGTTGGAGAAATCTCATATTTGTTTAAAGGAGTCTTGAGTATCGTTTTAGGGCAAAGCATTATAGTTGCTTGTTACATAGGCATGGAGTCATTTAATAAGTCTATTTGTATTGGAAATTGTGTTGGGAGGATTGAAATTTATAGTCACATAAGACAGTCATTTAATACAAGGGACCATCTAGACTGCGCTGAAAATGGTGACAAAATATCATGTTTATGGTTTAAGTATGGTTCTATGTCATTTCAATCAAATTAAGAATAACAAAGGCAAATAGATTCCATATCATGTACACAGTCTTTTGCCATGAACATATAGTGAATTACTCTTCTAGCAGTATATAAGGGTGAAAACTGCAGTTCCATATTTTGGTCTGGAGTAGGATTTGAGCTGCAAAGGTATGGAATGGCAAACTGATCCTGCAAGACAGCCATATCTCAATGATTTAATGTATACCTTATCCTATAAATGTAATTGAAGTTGTGAAATAAATGGCATTGTTTAATTATTTATTTTTGTAGCATGCTCAAAATCTGTATCCAGACCCAGCCTTTTTGGAGGCCTCTGTCATTTAGCTGAGGATTGTACTTCATCCGAATGCTGCTTTAATGTGGACTTTCTACGGCACAACTTTAAAATCTTCCTAAATATTGATCCGTGTAATGCAGTCCTGTATGTAGGGATAGAGAAGCTTAGGAGAGAAATATCCCTAGTTGGTTATCAGTTTGGTAAATTTTGTAACTTTGTGCATCTGCAGAAAAAAGAATGTATTCCTTTATTTTGAATATTTTGAATTTGATAATACTCATTAAGAATTGAATGATGTTATTGGAATTTATGAAAGTCTAAAGGTATTAATGATATTAAATTGTTTTTCTAGGACAACTTGAACATATGTGGCTTGGAGGAGTCGTCAGATCAGAGTTAGTACATTTTGCATATACAATAGAATCAGTTGTTATAGTCCTGTTAGTGGAAAAACATGCCATTTCATTGTTTAAGGGAGGTAGTTAAAAAAATAAATAGAAAGAAGGATGGGGTACGTAGAAAATATTATTTTTCAGAAAAGCGATGTACCAGAAATGCAATTTGCTCGAGACTTTAGACTTTGAAGTTTGTTCTCTTCATGATGCCCAAGGCCAGGCCAGGGTTACTTACTCTAGGGCTAAAAGTAGGTCAAAGTTTTCCGAACTATTTTTCATTATGGATACAGATATTGCACTGAATTAAGTCAAAAGCTTCCTCTTGGAGGAATACAAATTCAGTTTGCATTTCAGCTGGATTCGTTTGCCAGCCCATAACCTTCTGTAGTGCTAAAAGTAGTTTGAACAGTTTTCCAAATCTTTTTTTTATGCCCCCGAAATCGATGATTGGGGGGCATATTGATTTTGTCCTGTCTGTAATTCTGTCATTCTGTCCGAAACTTTAACCTTGCTAATAACTTTTGAACAGTAAGTGATAGAGCTTTGATATTCCACATGAGTATTCCTTGTTACAAGAACTTCCCGTGGGTACCAACAATTTTAACCCTGTGACCTTGACTTTGGAGTTTGACCTACTCTTTGAAAACTTTAACCTTGCTAATAACTTTTGAACAGTAAATGATAGAGCTTTGATATTTCACATGAGTATTCCTTGTGACAAGAACTTTCCGTGGGTATTAAACCTTTTGACCTTGACATTTGACCTACTTTTAATTTTTTTTACATTGGTCATAACTTCTAAATGGCAACGCCTCGGGTTTCACAGCTTTTTTGCAACCTTCGGGTGGAATCGCCTTATATTTCATGGTTACTCATAAGAGAGTCTTATATTCTTGTGACAAGATCTTTCTACTGGTACCAAGATATTTGTCCTTGTGACCTTGGCCATCTTCAGAATTATCGGGGACATTTGTGTTTCACAAACACATCTTGTTCTTGTTCATTATGGATACAGATATTGCCCTGAAATTTTGTCATAAGCTTCCTCTTGGTGGAATACAAGTTCAGCTTGCATTTTAGCTGGATTGGTGCACTATGACCTACTTTGGGCTAAAAGTAGGTGAAACAGTTTTCCGGATTTTTTTCCATTATAGATACAGGTATTGCCCTGAAATTTAGTGACACAACCTCCCTCTCGGACAAATACATAATGAGTTTGCATTTCAACTTGATTGGTGCACCATGACTTACTTTAGGACTAAAAGTAGGTCAAAAAGTTTCCTGGACGTTTTCACATCATGGATACAGATATTGCAACCTCCCTCTCAGAAAAATTCATAATAAATAATTAACATGTCAGATAGATTGGTGCACCATGGCCTATTTTAAGGCTTTTCTATTCAGAGTATAAAATTTGCTTACAGTCTGGTTTGCTGGGTTTTTTTCCCCTAAGTCTATGATAATTTTGAATTCTTTGAACAATAGTTACTATTCTATTCATTATATTGTAAGCATGTTTTTGCCTGATTGCAGTTTTACTGTTGAAGACTTGTATGGAGAGCGCCTGTATCTTGTGAACATGAACGTCAGTTTTTGCTTCGAGTCTGATGGAGATTGCTACAAAAGTATAGCAGTGTATCGAGAAACACTTCTACCCAAGCGAATCTGCCCCTGGGATCAGAGTCAGAGTGAGTAATTTAGGACAACAGGATAATATTCATTGAAATTAAAAGAAGAGAAATTATTTAGACTTTGATTTACTGATAATTATACCCCCCGCAACAAGTGGAGGGGGGGGGGGGTATACTGGAATCGGGTTGTCCGTCTGTCCGTCCGTCTGTAGACGCAATGGTTTCCGGACTCTAAAGCATTATCCTTTCCACCTACCGTCACCATATCATACATATGGACTACCCATGGGATGAAGATGTTCCCTATCGATTTTGGGGTCAAAAGGTCAAAGGTCAAGCGCACTGGACATCGAAGTAGCAATATGGTTTCCGGGCTCTAAAGCGTTATCCTTTCCACCTACAGTCACCATATCATACATATGGACTACCCATGGGATGAAGATGTTCCCTATTGATTTTGGGGTCAAAAGGTCAAAGGTCAAGCGCACTGGACATCGAAGTAGCAATGTGGTTTCCGGGCTCTAAAGCGTTATCCTTTCCACCTACAGTCACCATATCACACATATGGACTACCCATGGGATGAAGATGTTCCCTATCGATTTTGGGGTCAAAAGGTCAAAGGTCACGCGCACTGGACATCGAAGTAGCAATATGGTTCGGTTTGTCATGCCATTTGTTTTTTACACTCAGAAAAGAGGTAGTTTATACCTATTACCAACACCCTTTGGGAGATTGGGGTAAGCGGGGGGTATTCTTAGTGAGCATTGCTCACAGTACCTCTTGTTTATATCTGAGGAAATGTTAATATTTAATTTTTAGGTCACCTGAATTCATTCAGGTGACCTATTGCTATCTGTTTTTGTCCGTCGTCGTTCGTCGTGCGTTAACATTTGAACATTTTCAGCTTCTTCTCTGAAACCCCTGAACCAATTTCAACCAATTTTGGCATATAGCATCTGTGGGTGGAGGGGAACAAAAATTGTGAAATTCGTGGTCCCTGCCCCCCCCTGGGGCCTGAGGGGTGGGGCAAAAACCATCAAAATGAGTGTAATTTTAAAAAATCTTCTTCTTTACTCCTGGACATCAAGAAGCCAAACTGTGGGCATAATTATAATGAGCGTTGAGCCCTCTACCAAAATTGTGAAATCCATGGCCCCTGGGGCAGGGGTTCTTGTGTTAGGGTGGGGCTCTATTGGTCATATAGTGAAAATGTAGAAATTCTTTGAAAATTTTCTCTGTCTCTGGGTATTAAGTAGACAAACTAATAGCATGGTAATGATGAGCAAGGATGCCTCTTTATACCCCCCGCAACAAGTTGTGGGGGGGTATACTGGAATCGGGTTGTCCGTCTGTCCGTCCGTCCGTCTGTAGACACAATGGTTTCCGGGCTCTAAAGCATTATCCTTTCCACCTACTGTCACCATATCATATATATGGACTACCCATGGGATGAAGATGTTCCCTATCGATTTTGGGGTCAAAGGTCAAGCACACTGGACATCGAAGTAGCAATATGGTTTCCGGGCTCTAAAGTGTTATCCTTTCCACCTACAGTCACCATATCATACATATGGACTACCAATAGGATGAAGATGTTCCCTATCAATTTTGGGGTCAAAAGGTCAAAGGTTAAGCACACTGGACATTGAAGTAGCAATATGGTTTCCGGGCTCTAAAGTGTTATCCTTTCCACCTACAGTCACCATATCATACATATGGACTACCAATATGATGAAGATGTTCCCTATCGATTTTGGGGTCAAAATGTCAAAGGTCATGCGCACTGGACATCGAAGTAGCAACACTCAGAAAAGAGGTAGTTTATACCTATTACCAACACCCTTTGGGAGATTGGGGTAAGCGGGGGGTATTCTTAGTGAGCATTGCTCACAGTACCTCTTGTTAAAAATTGTGAAATTCATGGCCCCTGGATCAGGGGTTCTGGTGCTAGGGTGGGGCTCTATAAGTCATATAGTGAAAATGCATTATTTCTTTGACAATCTTCTTCTCTGTCCTTGGGTATTAAGTAGACAAACCAATAGCATGGTTATGATGAGCAAGGATGCCTCTTTCAAAATTGTGAAATTCATGGCCCCTGGGTCAGGGGTTTTGGTATTAGGGTGGGGCCCTATTGATCATATAGTGAAAATGCATTTTATTTCTTTGAAAATCTTCTCCTTTGCTGCTGGGTATTAAGTAGACAAACTAATAGTATGATAATGATGATCAAGGATGCTTCTTTCAAAACTGATGGCCCCTGGGTCAGGGGTTCTGGTACAAAGGCTGACCACATAGCTATTCAATGTTTCTTCCATCCAAAAGTAAAATTCTTATATTTAAACACAAACCTAATTCAAACATGATACTCAGGTGACCTATAAGGCCCCTGGGCCTCTTGTTTGTTTTGTTGGCTGTTTTTCAACTGAAATCATGGTCATAACTTCTGACACATTAAGACATAAATTCCTATAGTTTAGTCAAATTTGATAGCAAAAAAGTTTAAAACTATATGTCAAGATAATACACATGCATCCAGGGATATTTTTTATGCACTTCTTCACTATACATGGTCATGGCTTAGTATGGGCTCTTATATGGATTGGCAAAGCTTTTAGAGTCTTGTATCGATAACAGCAAGGTGATCCGGGTGAGTGTTGTTGTCTATGGCGTTTTTTTTCACTAGTGTACATGCTTAATACTTGTCTTCTTTAATTCAACACTTAATTTTGGAGGTTTTATCACACACACACTCACAGATGTGTGTGTGTGTGTATATATATATTATATATAATCCTTTTGATGGTAATTTGTGAATTCTGAAGGTTTTTCATTGAGTGGATGGAAGACACAGCACGGTATCCCATTTGGAGTTCCGCTGAATACCTGGACGAAAGCTCTCCTACTGGAACATCTAGACATCGCACAATACAGGGAATTAAATGAATGTCAGAGAGGAGAAGGATTCTACATATCCAACACCTTCAACTATAGAGACTCGGGATTTAATCAAAATGCTTCAAGTATACCACAATGTAAGTGTGGAAGTTGAAAACTAGTTATCAGTTGTCAATTCTAATTTTGATGTTACGCTGACCACTGAATGCATAAACTTTTAAGATGGTTAGAGACATTCCCTTAAAATTTCTTGAAAAGATTGAGTGAGATTATCTCACTTGAAGATTGTCTATCAGTTTTGACTAAATGTCGCCTAAATGGGGTATTTCAATGTGGTCAGAATTTAGGTTTCTAGACTTAGATTAAGGACATCATTTAGATACCTACCCCCAAAAAAATTAGCAATTTGCAGCTCAACTGGTTATATCTTTGATGCATACTATTTGTGGTTTAAGTAAACTCTTCAAGGAAATCTACAAAATTTTAGGGTTAAGTTCTACATTTTTATTTCCCTGGGAAGCCTAGAACGCTATAACAAAACTTTTCAATCAAGAGAAAAGGGAAACGGTTGTCAGGAATGGGGTTCTGGCTAAACATAACCAGTAATCTGTAGCATGCAGGATGTTTCTTTATAAGACAATATTAAAAACAAGTGAATGCAAGTACTTCTTAAAAATTTGAAAATAACACCATTATTAACTTGGATTATCATATATTCAGAGGACCATATTTGTTCGAAGAATTCAGCTTTAGTCTGTTTGTCCATCCATCCGTGTTGCACTGTGGTGTGGTATGATGTTCTTTGAAATAAATGTCTTGAGAGTGTATGATTTTCCCAATGCTTGGCATCATCTGTAACAATGCTGTGTGATATAATTTTTCATTTTTTCTGTTGACATGCTCAAGAGAGTTGTCCTTTAGATTTAAATGGCTGTGTTTCATTCTTGTGTTGTCCATGAAAACGTCGTGCCTTGTTTCAGTGTGCCAGTTGGCTGTGGATTTAGAAAACAACCCCCTGACTCTGGAGTCAGCAGGGGAAGTAACTTGTTATGTCCCTAGTCTTTGTACAGCTGTGGACTGTTGTGTGGAGGTCCCTGCACTGGACATGTCATTCCATACCTTCCTTTCCATTGACCCCTGTCAGTATATGCTCAAGATTGGGATTGAAAAGTACAGCTTTCAGAAGTCGCTTGATGAACTGAGTCTTGGTAAGTTTCATTGTGGATATGTATGGCTTAACCAACCAATGTTTGGTAAGTTTCAATATGTATATAATTATATGGCTGCAGCTACAAATTAATGTCTTAGTAAGTTACAATATGTATATGTATGACTGCTACAAATTAATGTCTTGGTAAGTTACAATATGGATATGTATGACTTGGTAAGTTACACTGCATGTAAACATATGGCTGCTAGAAACTAACATAAACCAAATTTTCCCTCTTAGTTTAAAAATGTATATTTAAACTGTATTTGTATAAGTGTCAATTCTTTTCATTGCAGGCCAAGATGAAACATTTACTTTAGCAGGGATTATCAAGCTGATGTAAGATAAGAAATTTAAAATCAGATTGTGATGTATAATTTAAATTTTATTAATCTTGTACACCAAAGTCATTAGTCATGTGACCTTTTGCTATGTGTGTTGTTAACTTTTGAACATTTGAATTTCTTCTAAAAAAAAAAATTCCTAGACAATTTGGCCCAAAAATTGGATTGTAGCCACTCTTTTTGGGTAGGGGAACAAAAATTGTGAATTTCATTCCCTAAACACCCGGGGCCTCTGTGGTGGTCCAAAAGTTAATAAAGTGATGCAATCTTTAAAACAAAAGTTCTTCTGTATTCCTAAACATGTAGTGTTGTGTGGGACAAATCTTGTACTAATAAGAAGCACTTGCTTGACACACAGGTTGCTCATGGTCAGACTATGTATTATAATCCATAGCCAGTGGCCATTTGATCAATGTCAATATAGTGGGGACAAAATTGAAAGATGTCTGTTCCTATGTTACAATTGTATAGAAGAACTGAATGGTATATTCAATGTTATTTTAACAGCTATAAAGTAGAGGACCTGTCAGCAGAGAAGTTATACATGATAACATTGAAGATGAGCATCTGTACAGAAACATCAAGATGTGAAGCTAATCATACAATTTTTAGCAACATGCTGCTTCCAAAACAGCCTTGTCATTGGAATGAGGGATTTGTCAACTCGAGTAATTTCACATTTTATTTAGTTGTCATACCGTATAACGGGTATTTTCTGCGAGTGGAAATTTTGCGACCTGATCCCTAAAAGGTAGCAAATTATAATCTGCATTTCCCATTATTTTGGTTGCATTATGCATATATATATATATATATATATATATATATATTGTGATTGTAAGTTTTGCTGATATTTCAGAAAATACTTGTTATACTGTATTTAACTTAAAGTTTATTATTGTGTATAATCAATCAATACATGATGATAATAGAAATGGCCTAGCTCAGTGACAATTGAAAAATCTTCAAATAAAAAAAAAAACCTCAATGGTTTGAAGATATTTTATTTGCATCAATGAACAATTTGGATTGGAAACAAGTTCTAGCTGTAATTTAAAATAAATCATTTTACAACATCCACTACATATATCTTGGGTTACTTTTATACATTCAATTTCTATTGCTGAAAAGGTGTTTCCAGACCAGATAAATATGTCCACTAATTTGATAATGTGGGTAAGTTTCGAATATTCTTAGAGTATTGATGTGATATTTATAGACTTCTCGGGCTCTGCCTGGGTCACCAACAATGACTACGCCTTTCCCCTGTCTGACTCTCAGTCTGCTGAGCTCATGGAGGAGGTGAGAGCTGCTCGCTACCTACTGACTGAGTCATGTGACCCAGACTCGGGAATCTACTCATCTACAGCTAATGGCTGGAATAGTTGTGAGTATCATTTAATAGTACAGTGTGCAATTCCATGGAGTAGACTTCACAATGAAATCACAAGTCTTAAATAAATATATGCATGTTATATTAACTTTCGAAGTCAGACACTGAACAAGTTTCTCAGGATAACACAGCACAATACTGATTTAAAAGATGTTTTTCTCTGCAAACTGATGCATGATGAAAGGGCCATTATTATGTTCAGTTGAATGTCTTCAGTTATATATTGAATTATCATGTACAATACATGTAATATGTTTAAAAGCATTCCTCATCTGTAAGATCAGCTAATGAATAATAATACTTAAAAGTTTAGTAACTGCAATAGGGGTTCAACATTGGTTATATTTTTTTATATTAAATTCTTTTCAATATATGCAAGTTTATATAATGGATAAGTAAGTAAATGGCAGCTTTATATTCTATAGCGAAATCGGTATTGAAACTCGGTACATATTGTAGATTGTCCTAAAGAAATACAGTTGTCAAATTTGACTGAGAGTCCCGCAGTGTGTCATTTGTCTTTGGAATGCAACAAGATACTTTGCTGTGTCAGTGCAGAGAGCATCAGAAGGACTTTCCAGGTAGAAATCAGTCTTGATTCTTGCTCCAAAGTTATGCTCATCAAACTGGAGAGACTCGCCATCAAAGTAGATCTTCTGGACTATCAATTTGGTATGTACCACACTTACTGAAACTATTCTGCTAAGACTTGTTATAATTACACTCTTCGTCTTGAAGTGGCCCCCAGTCAAAAAAGAAAAAGTCTTGATATGCTGTATGTTTGCAATTTTCTATTTCACCTGTATTGGGTTTTTAGGTCACCTGAGTTGCACAGGTGACTTATTGCTATTGATCGGTGGTGTCCGTTTCTAACTTCATGATAACTACCCTTCCATTTCTGTTCTTTAGTATGAAGCATCTTTGGTACAAGAGGGACATAAATTGTAAATTTCAGAACTCATGCACCCCCAGGGCATTAAGGATGGGTCAAAAACTTCTAAAACTTGACCAATTTTTAGAATTCTTCTTCTCTACAATCACACTTATGGAAGAAAAACTCATTCATACTTATGTATAGCAGGAAGGCCTTTACCAAAATTGTAAATTTCATGATTCCTGGAGTAGAGGTTCTGATTCCAGGGTGGGGCCAAATTTGACATGCTTATGAGTAAAACTTGAATAACATTTTTAATGCTGTTGAAACTAAATGTAAAGATTTAGAAGGAGCAGGTAGCCCTTTACAAAAATTGTAGATTTCATTATACCAGAGGTAAGGGTTGTGTTAACAGGATGAGATCAAAATTATCATAGTTATTAATTTGTCTTTATCATTTGAAAGGATTTTCCTTTAATTTTGGGGATGCTGCATAGAAACCAAATGCATATTTAGGAAAAGCAGAAAGGGATGTGCCAAAATTATGAATTTTGCAGCTCCAGGGTTCTGACTCTATGACAGGTCCAAAATAGTCATATGTATAGTGTTGACATACATGTAACATTTAGAATTTAGTTTAGAAAAATATTTCAGACTTGATAGTCTTTGGGGGTTGATGATACTTTTAACTAATATTCAGGTGACCAATAAGATATGTGGGCTTGTTGTTTGTATGATTGGTTTCTTAATCACTATAATTAGAGTTCAAATTAAAATACATGAAGTAGGGAGGGGGGGGGGGGGGGGGGGGTACTCCTGTTTACAAGCAGTTCACTGTCTTTGACTGTATAAAGAGATATTTGGGCTTTCCCCACCTTGTGTGTAACTTTTGTACACACTTTGTATTTTGTTTCATTCCAAATCCAATTGAGCCAGTTTTTCAAATATTTGGTGAGAGGGAATGTGTGGTGGTGGGGGGGGGGGGGGGGGGGGGGGGGGGGGGTAGCGTTCATTGTGTTGGTTTTTGAAATTTAAGTAACTTTCAATTTTTACATTGTAAGAACTTTTTTTTTTATTTTGCATATCGAGTGTGAAAAAGTTGATGCAACAGAAAGATTTGAAGAGGAGATTAAATTTGAATGTATTTACCAGAAAATGTTTGTTACAGTATAACTATGATGAAGATATAAATGTAATATTAATTGTCTTGATAACAATTGCTTTGTAGGTACAACCCATCACTACAGTCTGGTGGGATTGCTGAGAGCAGAGTAAGTAAAACACAGGACAACTATTATGTTGAATTAAAGTGTATGCCACCCCAAATAATTAAGGAGGCATATCCCATTTATCGCTAAACCTTAGTATACTTGATTCCAGCAACTCATATGACATTTGTGGAAATAAATAAGCCCTGTACACCACAGTCAATAACAATTATCCATAATTTGAATATGCTGTGGTTCTTTCACATCCATCCCCCTCCCCCCTACCCCCGTTTATTTCAAGTTCGTAGTACCTTTAAGTAGATCTCTGTAATTTTGTATATATGAAGTTACACAATTTCAATCAAATGTAATCAATTTGAAAAAATAAAGTACCTGATGGAAATCACAGAGTGTTCAGTACTGTAAAACATCCTTACAGCAAACACACGATGAATCCACTGTCATTTACAGCAAAGTAATTTTTAAAACACAGTTACAGTGAACACACTTATGATGAATTCACACTTACAGTAAAACATGGTTACAGTGAACACGCTTATAATGAATAACAATCATACAGTGAAGTGATTTTCATTTCCCGAAGTTTTAAAACATTGTAAATTTATAGGATATAATAAATTATAGCGAAGTGTGTTTTACTGTATATTGAATAACATTATGCCTGCAATATGTACATGGAATAACATGTCCAGTATTAGCATCTTGAACTTGATATGGAGCTATTCGCAACATGGATCTAACCCAGTAAAACTTGATTTTGTCTGCAGCTGTGTCTTCAACTTGAATTATGTACCCCCTTTTTACTGACTCTTTTGCAACATGGCTAGTGGAATTTCAAACTATGACACTGTAGCAAAAAACGTCTAGTGTAGATAAGCATTGAACATGCTATGAATTATCTATCAAATTTTGTTGTTGTTATTCAAACAAGAGTAGAAGTCATCCTTTGAAAGAAATGGTAGATTTGTATTGTATTTTAATCTCAATTCCTGTCATGGGTTTGTATTTTCATTTAGTTTAAGACTGCATGATTTGCCATACCAGAAGAAGTATATGATGGATCTCGCTATAAGTGTGTGTCTGGAAAGCAGTGGGACCTGCATGTTAGTGGTGACTGTACTGGACGGTTCTCTGATTCCAAAGACGGCGTGTGATTGGTCATCTGGACTGCAAGGTAATACTGTGGAATCATCAGATCCCGTGGGGACTCAAATAACCCAGGAATTTCAAACCACACCGAAATTCATAATTTATGTTTCATTGTATGGAAACCATGAAATTACATACAAAGGAAACTGTGAAATCTTGACAATCCACAAAAACTGGGCCTTATGAATTTAAATGATTCTACAGTATGTAATATAAGGTCATATTTTCAGATATCATAGACGCATGAATGATGAAGTTTACATTGTAAATAGATATGCTATGTTTAAAACAAACAAAATCAAAAAAACTTATTTTCATTAAACAGGATTTTCCTTACAAAACTGGCTTGTGACAAATGGCGAGAGTACGGGAGCTGCCTCATTGCCTAAGCACGTGCAGCTGATGTTGCTAGAGGAGAGAGGTGTATCCAGCATGATGAGGGATACCCCCTGTAGTAGAACCAGCGATTCCATGTACAACACAACGATGCCCGTGAATGGATGGGTAACAGGTAAAGTTCTGAGGAAATCTAAGTAAAACGCTATCATGTTTTACCAATCGAATGAGCTGTATTCAGTTTGATAAATGTTTTGCTTCTTGCAGATTGTGTCTCGGGGATGTCAGACTTGCCAGACTTACCATCAGAAATAACTTGTTATAATCACATCTCCTGTACTGCAGTCACATGTTGTATGGACGTTACAAAGTTTGACAGCAGATCTATTGAAGTATCTATCATCTTTGATGAGTGTGCCAACTTCCTAACCCTGACCATAGAGAGGATATCTGAAACTGTTTATTTGCAGGATTTCTCCTACGGTAATGTTAATTAAGCAGGAAGGAGAAGTAACAGCCATTTGTGTTGATTTGAGTTCATATGTTTTAAAAACGTGGATGAGTCTTGTTATGTCAGTAGTGAACTTTTGTTTTATTTTTGACTTTGTAATTTTTGGTGAAAACATATGTACCACACAAGTGACATTTCAACTTGACATAAAAACATCATGGTAGTATTACACATATATACAGATAATCATAAGGAATGGATGTTTTGTTAGTATTATAGGAGACATAAAAACCTCGTACACATATATACAGATAATCATAAGGAATAAATGTTTTGTTAGTATTATAGGAGACATAAAAACCTCGTACACATATATACAGATAATCATAAGGAATAAATGTTTTGTTAGTATTATAGGAGACATAAAAACCTCGTACACATAATATACAGATAATCATAAGGAATAAATGTTTTGTTAGTATTATAGGAGACATAAAAACCTCGTACACATAATATACAGATAATCATAAGGAATAAATGTTTTGTTAGTATTATAGGAGACATAAAAACCTATGGCAGCATGGAGTAAACTATTAGCTTTGCTCCTTGTTTTCATAATTCAAAATATACACTTATTCCTAAAATCATATCCTCTGCAAATGAATACTCAAGAATTACCCAGTATCCCCATTTCTCTGTGCAAAGACTGAACCTGGGGGGGGGGGGGGGGGGGAAATGTGGGCTTGCTTGTGACCCTGACGCATGTTTTTGACCAAGGGTATACATAGTGTCCCTGACCAAAGGTCATTTTCTCAAGTTCAAGGTCACAGGAAGAAAAAGTTTGAATTTTGTCTGGGTTATAACTCTGAAGCAAAGAAATATTGAGTGTTCGTAATTGACACAAGCTGGTATGAATTTGACGTTTGAATTTATGGTACATGTATTTCAGATCTACCTAAGTTCCCATCAGGACAGGTCTAGTTTAAGATTTGAATCTTGTTAATAATTAATAACAATTGGGCCTCTTTTAGAATGAAGTTGTATGAAATTAGGACATTTTTTTCAATGTTACTCAGTAAGTCACATTTTCACATTGAATTTTTCAGGAACAGAGCAGAAATTTACATTGAAAGGCATTTTTGAATTAAAGTAAGCTTTGTTATATTTTTTCTTTCTGTTGTACACATAAGGAACAGATACATGATCTTTTCTGAACTTTTCTCATATTCATTTTAAAATTTATATGGTAGAAATCCAGATTTAGTTATGTAGTGTAATCATGAATTAAAGGACACTTTATTGAAATGTTTGTTAATGGCACAGAATGCTCCTGATTTTTGTAAAATATAATTTTTCCCACAGATACATCGTAACTCAGAACATGTTGACTCGGAAGTACGAGTTCCAAGTGAATGTTTCAGCATGCTATGAACCTTTAATGTGTGATCAGGCTGTTACCGTTCTCAATCAGACATCATTTGACATGAAAAACTGCACTTATCAAGAAGGCTTTCTGGATTCCAGTAAGTTTAATAAAACTATTGCAATCTTAAAAACAAAGGGGGGGGGGGGGGGGGGGTTCAAGGTAAAGTACTTGAAGCATTAACAAGTAATTTCAAATTGATAAAAATTCTACTGTAACAGTTGAGACTTAGATTTTGTTTTACAAACATGCAAAAATGTTGTAGCTGTTATTACATGCATTTCACATCTCTCTATAAATCGAATATATGTTATTTTGCAGACTTCTCTCTGATTGCTTGGTTGGCATCTCATGCTGTCCCTTCTGTTGATGATATGACTGTACCCAGGGCCAGTGAACTCCTGATGGAGCTTGGACTGGATCACTTCCTGGACTCCACAGACAGGTGTTCTCTGTCTGACACTGTGTATGGAGCTGCAGATGTAGATGGCTGGAATAATGGTATCGATCAGGCATTCACACCTATATATATTTTTTCCCTTTCTGTTTTTTTTTTTTTTCTTGGAAGTTTTCAATGCTTATTTTTAGGTCTATTGTGCTTGTAATGCATACAGAGTGTACATGTAGGTGAAATGAGTCAGAAAATTCATTAAAAAAAAAATTAATTTCAATTGAAATTAGATGTAATTATTGATAGGTATCAATGATATATTGTAATGTAATGATCCCATCTCTCTCTCTCTCTCTCTCTCTCTCTTTCTCTCTCTCTCTCTCTCTCTCTGGTTTCTTCCCAGAACCACTAGCTTTACAGATTGTTCTTTGTTTATAGAGGTGTTGAAGTAGTAAAATAATTTAATATGAACATTTCAGTAGTCTGACCTACAATTTGTGGAATGCAGAATTTATGAAAAAAATCGATGTTTTCGCATGTTCATTTGAATGGAGGAAATCATTTTTCAAGCTTTTATGAATTTAAGAAATAATTAGCAAAAATTCTTTTGAAATGACATGATGAAGATAAATATACAAAAATCATCATGTAGTGTTGATTCAGGTTCAGATCATTTTCTCGCGGGAGAAAGGGGGATAAGTTCAGAATAAGAGCCTATAGGAATATATATTAACAGTTTGATACATAATTCAAGTTTGTTCAAATTCTACTTTAATGCTCAACATAGGACCATACTTTAGGCCTAGAGTTTTACGTACTCTGACAATGTTTTCTATGAGAATCTTGATTCACATCAAGAATAACTGTGTGAAAAATTGTCAAAGTAGCTCAAATTTTAACCTTCAGCTCTGCAAGGGAAAACAAAATGTTTGATATTATATTCATTTCTCAATAAGCCCATGGTGATGAGATTCACAGGCAGCTTATTTTCAAATGTCATTGAATGAATTTTAATTATTAATAAACAGAGTGTCCAAAATTTCCAAACTACACTTTACCAACCATTACACATAAAGAACGAATCCTGTGCCACATCCCATCATCGTGTGACAAAGTGTCTTGTTGTGTCTACATTGCTCCTGTTCAGAGACACACAGAGGTGGAACTTGTGTTGAATACCTGCAGTTACCAGCTGGAAGCTACAATCGATAATCTCAAAATCACTCGGAACTTGTTCACATACACGTGGGGTAAGTTTTCCTCGTATTTGGTGATATCGTATAATGTGATTTATTGTTTGTGTTTTCATTTATAGCTACTATTGCATTACAACTTGTAGGGACAACAGAGGAGATTGGAATTCATGGGGTTGTTAGATTTGGGTAAGCTGTTAATAGCTGCAGGACTGTAGTTTGAGGAGGGGGGATGGGATAGGTCAGATCCAGATATTCTAAAAGCTCAATATATGGCACAACTGCAGATATTTTGCTGGAATTGTTGAGTCGTAATTTGAAGGTTTTTATGATAACTGGATCTGTTGCTCTCTGGAACATTGTGTCACCTCTTCTAAGAGTTACAGTCCTGCTGCAGAAAGTTAAAAAGCTTGTGACATTTAATTAGTCCATGACCACATCTTTGAAAAGATCCAGAGCAACATGACAAGCATAGAAAATGGACATCTAACTGTGAAAACTTTTGTTTGTATAGGTTTCATGTTACAAATGTGATTACTGAGAAGAAAATTAAAGTTGATGGGAATATCAAATTGTGTTTTGAACAAAGCAGCTGCAATGATTTGTTGAGCTTCCACGACCTACCAACAGCTTATCGTACTTGTAATGAAAGCATTGGAGAGGCAGCGTTTGACGGTTAGTATACAGTAGTAATCCGAAATACAAGTCAGCATTGTTTGGTATCCGCTGTGTAAAAATGGCGATGGTACTCTTTCTGAAGGAGAATGTGCTTGATTTAGAAATCAGTTAAATGGGATGTCTTTTTGTAGGTATCAGCTTTGACTTTTGGAGGCAGACACAGTGTGGAATCTTTAGTTTTGATGCAGCAGGTAATATTATTTGATATAGACAAATGTAATACCAGATGCTGAAGGATAGATGATAGATAGTACTGTACATGTGTATTTGATTGTGCAGCTAGAATTATGGATTTTGTATCTTGCCTGATTCTATTCAAACTGCTACATTGTACAAAGTTGATAGATTCTAGAATTTTGACCAATTTTCTTTTTCTTTTTTTAAAGTTTTTGTAGACATACAATTGTGTATATCAGTCTTTGTTAACAAAAAAATATTTTGCAGCATGTACTCCCACTGATATAGAGGGTATTCCTGTAGGAATACGGAATGATTGCCGGTACCTATCTGACTGTAGTGGTATAGAGTGTTGCTTTGAAAATCAGTTCAGTCTTGGGAGCCGACGGAATTTCTTCAGTGTAAGGATTGACTGTAACAACTTGGAATTCCAGTTAGAGAACAAGAGAGTGCAGAAATCCTTGTCAGCTCTTTCTGATGGTAAGAACCCTTTAATAAATTATCTGATACATTTACTCTGTGAATATCAGCATTTTGAAATATGGTCCCCTGCTATGTTTTTTTTTCTTTTTGTGGGGGGGGGGGGGGGGGGGGGGGGGGGGGGGGGGGTTGATTGATGGATGGTTTATTTTGTTGATGCATAGATCATTAAAGTGAAAAGCAGTTCAGTGTATTTGAAATTTGATTTTAATTCCAGTTACAGATAAGATAAGTTTATTCCAATTTTGGGCCCAGACAAACAGTAAGACAGTTTATAAAGAAGGAAATTCAAAAAAGAAAGAAAGTTTACAACATTAACTACAGGTTACATAGACTGCAAACTGCATGTGGATGCACATACTTGCTACACTGAAACAGTTATGTAGATCTGACATCTAATTTCTGTTAGATGGAATGCAGCTGTGACTTGCAGCAATTACAGGCAACCATGCTGATAAACTTAAATGTTTTTAATGTGTACAGGTACAGAGTACATTGAATCTTTTGGAAGTCCACCTGAATTTCAAGTGAACTACACCAAAATAGAGAATTCAGCAAATCATGCCCTAGGAGTGGTGTTACTGGTGGCAGAGTCGGTTCCTGGGTCTTCTGGAATTGCCACGTATGATATAATGAACTTAACCTCCACCAGGATCACTCCATCAGGATGTGTTACAGGCAGAAGAAGAAGACGGAGAAGATCTGTGGATGTCTCAAAGTAGGTCATTTCCTGACTGATGGAATCTCTCAGTCATTTCAAACTTGTAGTCCTCTTGAATATTGTACTTAAGAATTTTAAAGGTGTCTTTATCTAATGAATTTACATGTTTATTGCTAATTATTTTCATTATTTGTGAGTTAGAAACTGAATAACAATACATTGCATGTGATAAAGTTCATCTTGACAATTTTAACTTGAAAAACACAATTGGAAAATGCTAATTACATGTTGCATCAGCTACATTTTTATTTTTGTATTTTAGATTGGATCCACTAAAATTTATAGAAGGAATAAGGACTCTTCTGGAAAGTGATGCACCGAATGATGACTTTGAAAAGTTTTGGCAAAGGACCATTAAGGAGAATGTGTGTATCCCCCTCCATTTGCGTGCCTGTATCATTCATCAGTCACTACAAATGAATCTTCACACTTCCTTATAAATATACATTTGTAGATGAGTGGGATTCTGGATTTTGTTCGGTAGCCCTGTGGGTACTGTCCCATATTAGAATGGCTCAGTGTGTCAAATATTTCAATACAACTTGTTTAATATCCCCTTCAAATTTACTGTAATTATAATTTTAGCACCAGATTATTGTGCATTAATCAGTTTAAATATTTGAAAAATATCCATTCAGAGAGGGCAAAATATATGCATAAGATTGTGTAATGTCAGTACAAAGTGGATAGGAGGGTAACATTCTTTTTATGTATGTTTTAGAAACTTGAAAAGGCAAAGAATCTGGCTGCGACACTTTTGTCAAGCAATGATGTAACAACTGGGATAAAATCTCAGATACAGGCGCTAGGGTCTGGTAATCCATTCACCATTAAAACAACAGAGGATAGCAGTCAGTATGTTTCAGTTCAGGGAGGTAAGTCACAAAGTGGATAAAATGTCAGATACAGGCGCTAGGGTCTGGTAATCCATTCACCATTAAAACAACAGAGGATAGCAGTCAGTATGTTTCAGTTCAGGGAGGTATGTCACAAAGTGCTCAGAGCTGGATTCATTTGGAAGGTTCATTTTCTGAAATTGTTTTACATCTTTTTATAGAATTGCAAACTTACTCCTGAACATCTAGCAGACATACAGAAATCTCTGCCCATCCTTTCGTCAGTTTATATGTTTTTAGCTCACCTGAGCTCAAGTGAGCTTTTCTGATCACCCGTATTCCGGCGTCCGTCCGTCTGTCCGTCTGTAAACTTTTAACATTTTTAACTTCTTCTCAAAAACCACTGGGCCAATTTCAACCAAAGTTGGCACAAAGCATCCTTAGGTAAAGGGAATTCTAAATTGTTAAAATAAAGGGCTAGGCCACCTTCCAAGGGGAGATAATCAAGAAAAGGTAAAAATAGGGTAGGGTCATTAAAAAATCTTCTTCTCAAGAACCACTGGGCTAGAAAAGATGAAATTTATAGATAAGCTTTATTAGGTAGTGTAGATTCTAAATTGTTAAAATCATGGCCCCCGGGGGTCAGATGGGGCCACAATAGGGGATCAAAGTTTTACATACAAATATATAGGAAAAATCTTTAAAAATCTTCTTCTCAAGAACCACTGTGCCAGAAAAGCTGAGATTTATATGAAAGCTTCCTGATATAGTACAGATTCTAGATTGTTAAAATCCTGGCCCCCGGGGGTCGGATGGGGCCACAATAGGGGATCAAAATCTTACATACAAATATATAGGAAAAATCTTTAAAAATCTTCTTCTCAAGAACCACTAAGCCAGAAAAGCTGATATTTACATGAAAGCTTTCTGACATAGTGCAGATTCAAGTTTGTTCAAATCATGGCCCCTGGGGTTGGATGGGGCTACAAGGGGGGATCAAAGTTTTACATTCAAATATATAGGGACATTCTTTAAGAATCTTCTTCTCAAGAACCACTGAGCCAGAAAAGCTGATATTCACATGAACAGCTTCCTAACATAGAGCAGAGTTAAGTTTGTTCAAATCATGGCCCCTGGGGGTAGGATGGGGCCACAAGGGGGGATCAAAGTTTTACATACAAATATATAGGAATTTTTTTTTTTAAATCTTCTTCTCAAGAACCACTGAGCCAGAAAGGCTGATATTTACATGAAAGCTTTCTGATATAGTGCAGATTCAAGTTTGTTCAAATCATGGCCCCTGGGGGTAGGATGGGGCCACAAGGGGGGATCAAAGTTTTACATACAAATATATAGGAAAAATCTTCAAATATCTTCTTCTTGTGAACCATTGGGCCAAAGAATTTCACATTTACATGAAAGCTTTCTGACATAGTGTAGATTCAAGTTTGCAAAAACTATGGTCTCCGGGGGTAGGTTGGGGCCATAATAAGGACTACGGTTTTACATGCAAATATATATAGAAAGTCTTCTGATATGGACCAAGGTGACTCAGGTGAGCGATGTGGCCCATGGGCCTCTTGTTGTCCTTCCATTTCATCACCATTGCCTAGGCAGTAATGTCACACTTTGTGTACGTAATCCAAGTTAAAAGTTTGTATTTAAAAAAAGAAAGAAAAAGATGTAATTATATGGGTAACAGCTTTGTAAGGATAGGCATGAAAGACTTGGAGCTTATAGTTAGCATAAAGATTGTTCATGACTAGACAATGTCGAGAATCACAATGGCTAGGGCAATAATGACAAAATTAAAAATGAAAAATATTTTTCTTTCATGGCCACAATTTGTAATGAAGAAACACTTATTGTGATTGTCAAATTGTTCTTTTAAAAAAGTGATATCCATGCAGTTCCCAGACTTTAAAACGTGCTCTTTTTGTTTTGTATGTGTGTATTTGTAAATACGGATGACTGTTAAGGCCCATGTTCCAGTTGTTAATGTTTAGTTTTATATTGAATGCAAAAATTACTGCAGAACAAAAATATCGTAGCAACAGTTATGAAATGCCATTAGTTCCATGTATCAGTCAGTTTATCATTTAATGTAGGGGTCAAAATTAACTTTTTCTACCACGGGCTAATTTTAGCCTATGGTATAAAATCCACAGCTTAAAATGAAAACTTTCAAGCTAAAATAAAAGTAATGAAACCAGTGCTCTTTTTTCATATGTTTTATAAGATCAATGATTTTTCCCATGATTATACTGAGCATAGTGGGTCAACAGGCATCGTTTGGACAAGTCACTAACATAAGTCATATGGTGCAATATTTAGGTCCCTTGACGATTGCACCTTTATTCTACAACCTGTTTACCCAGGTCTAGATCCAAAGTCTTGCAATTTCATGCCACATCAAGGTTGTCACTAGGGATTTTTCAAAGCAAATCCCAGACTCGTGGTTTATAAGCAGCATGAGTCCCATGAACTATTTTGATAATTGTCTATGCAGTCAACAGTGCACTCTCATGTCATCACTACAAGCCGACCTTAATTCGACAACAAATTAATGTAGATAGGTCATGTCGGAGTGATTAATAATTGTTGTGATGAGATATAGTTGTTGTTTGTCGATGATCTGTCAATAATAACAACGACACTACTTTTCATTCTGATAAAAATGGCTACCAAAGACTTGGTAAAACATGAGACTTTTTTAAGATAAATAAATAACAAAACCCTCATACTTGGAATTCAATATAATCATCCCTTTAAGTGAACAAAATTCGTGGCACATGTCTATAATTTTTAATCGTAATGTGATGTCTGACCTTTAAAGCATTTATTTGACTCTGAGTTTCTTGAAAAAGGATAAAAGAAAAATACGAATAGAAACAACTGTTGAAATCGGTCGTTCATGTAAGCATTTGTATGATTCTGAGTGCAAGTTAAAGAAAAGCGAAATGCGCATCAACATATAAAACGGATACAATATGATCATGGTTTGTAAATCACCACTCGCTAAGATTTTCGAGTGTCCACTGTTTTTACTCACTATTTTTCAAATGTACTTGTATTGTGCAAGTATTTCTCACTAATTTTGAGCCCTGTTAATGTGGGTAAATTCCTGATGTGAAATGAAAACTTGTATCCGGTCCTATCTTAGGCCCTTGTAACCACGTATTGACCATACACTGAAATCTCTATTCTTGTTATCCTTCCCTTTCAGACTAAGTTTTGATGGAACACAGAAATCACTGTCCATCTGTTTGTCTTGCTGTCCATCTCTTTTTTCTAGAAGAAATCATGTGCTGACATTCTGAATATATTAAGCTGACATTAATGATTTTTTCGACTCCCTATCACAAGGTAACAGAATAATTTAAATGTCGACATCTTTTTTATTTTTTCAGGTGCCGCCATTGCCGACGTTTTGGTCAGTCCTTCTTCAATACCTGGGAGAAGCCACCAGCCATACGTTGTAGGCAGTGGAGTGACAACACAGGGGGCTAAGATACTGGGAAACAAGCTAGCATGTATGACGATTGGAGATTTGGAAGCCCTATTACAACTAAAGAATATTGATCCAGTGAAAGTGGCATTACTTCTGAAAGACATACAGGATCTAGCGAAAGCTCTGGTTAGATTAAAACCACTGATGTTTACACTCTTAACTTGATTTAACTGTGAAAATGCCAAATATCAATTGCAAAAACTCCATAATGACATCATTATGCTCTGCTAAGCAATATGTATATACATCACAATGCCAATCCGATCAATTTTTAAGTCAGCTCACAAAGCGAGATGCTACTTGGTCACAGCCGTCTCGATGAGGATTTTCAGCTGTTTACGAACTTTTCTGTTTATTCTTACACTGACCACAAATAAAGTCTGATTACTCTCTTCCCCCTTGAAGATTTTCTATTCCATTGTTGACAATGAAGTGTGAGTCTACTCTCAGCCCTTTCTGGCCTTTGATTTAAAGCATAAGCAGTACATGAAAACCTAAGTATTCTCAGAATATCCTTCACGTAATAAATCTCACTAGTATTTCATTCTTAGCTGGTTGTGGTACATTTCTATACATGTACATCTTGGAATAATGTGGAGCTAGTACATGAATGATGTCAGATTTCCTTGTTTTAGTACTCTGAATTCATCAGCAAGTTGTTCATGAATGAGGTCAGATTTCCTTGTTTCAGTACTCTGAATTCATCAGCAAGTTATTCACTGATGGAGCCAGTATATTTAGAAGTTTTGAATTGGAGCTCCGAGGAGATTTCAGCTTCCCCAGACAACAGGGAAACATGTTCAGCTTTTCAAAAACATTCCCTGTTGGAGGATTTTTGACGATGAACTTTGGTAAGATTTCATATTAATACAATTGAATCGGATGAAACTTATTCTGGAAATCATTATTTTACAAATACACAACAAAATATCAGCTCGATTATATGCAAGGAAATATAAAAAGAAAAAAAATCTAAAAAATGTCAATGCAATGAAATCTTCTAACTTCAAGGGCTTTTTAAAGAATACAACTCTACTGAGGTTAAGGTTATGAAAGGAAATTTAATGTGATTTGTAACTCTTCAGTATATCTACTGCAAAAAATTGCCTAATAGCTGCAGGTTGCTTACAGAAACTAATATGGCCTTATGTCATTACAGTGAAGGTTTGTTATCATGACATGGGACCTCAGTTTTTTAGGTCTCATCTGAGAGACCTTTAACTTTTTTTTTGTACTGAGTGAAGAATTTGATTAGATTTCAGAAATAATTGCTTCATTTTATATCTTAACTAAAAATTTACATGTATTTGAAGTACTATGCTTACAGTCTAACATTACATTTTGTCATGAGTGCATAATATTTATCTTGTATGAACAAAAACATTGAATGACAGAATAGGCTGACATCTCGATTATACACTGAAAGTGTTAAAATGAAGTTGTTTCTTTTTTATCCAGCCTTTGGAATTGACTACTACTTTGGTGTCAAGTTTGCTGTGGGTGCTAAGATTATGGAAATGAAAGGATTTGTGGAGGTAGAGCCCTATGGAGGTCTGGTGGTGTGGGGAGAACTGGGCATTGGATTTGCTCTGTATGGTAAACTACGCCTTGTTGGATACATCCTGGACACTGGTTTTCCGATTACAGCAGAAGTAGCTTTCACTAAATTTCCAATAGATGTTACGTAAGTAATGTAAAGGGCGATAATGAGGAAATACCATGGAAAGAGAATTTTTAGTTAGGATGTAATTTTGGCATATTAGAAAGGTTGCTAGAAGTGAACTAACAATTCATACCATGATAGGAAATAGGAATTATTTTTCTTAGATGTTATAAATTTTTTCATCTTTAGATTTTGTAAAATATACATTTTTTTCCACAGACTTAAGATGTACTTGAGGCTGACTCCTCTGAAACTGAGGCTGTATGCTCTGGTGACTTTGGAAATTGACCTTCTGTTAACAACAATTAAGCTGACTTTATACAAAGTTAAACTGTGGGAGTTTCAGACTGCAACAATTAGAAAACTGCTGATTGACAACTCAAAAGATGAGGAGGACAAAACACCCCCAAAACTTCAAAGCTTTGGTGTAAGAATATGTTGATAAAAACAATTCTAGAGTTACATTTTATGTAAGTTTTTAAAAGGAATTATTCTTTCAATGGAAGGGAGGTAGTAGTTGTATTTTTCTTGCTGCAGGGCACAACTCCTTCTGGATCGTGTGGAGTTCTACAAGTCGCGGGTCGAGACCACACAGAACCTCAGTTTACCATCAATGTTCTGGCTGAGGATGACAGAAGTAATGTCAATCTGCACTTGGACATCGGAACAGTGCCTGGGGGTTCTGACGTCATGTCGAAAAGACAGCTCGGAGGATTTTCTACTGCTCTAAATGATGTGAGAATTTTGTCTTGAAAATATTGAAAATGTTAAACGACATGGAAAATTATTTTTTCATACCTGTAAGAAAGAATGTCTAAGAAATTGGGCAAATATGAGTCAAACAATTTTTTGAAAAGATTTATATTGTTGCAAGAGAATTCTGAACTCGGGCATAGAAACTTTTTAATATGCCAGATACATACACTAACCGAAAATGTTTTGGGGAAATTGTGACTGAAATGTCACCCAAGTATTCAATAAAGTAATACAACCAAACAGATTTAAACATTAACAGATTCACTCCTAACTTCACAACAATATTCATCATCATCTTAGAACAACATAGAAACATTATAAAAGTAAGATGGAGGGAGTGTGAGTAATTCCAATAGCTGCAAGATGTTACTTAATCTGCAAGAAAGCTCACAAAGAACAGTGGGATGTTTAGCACTAATTAAATCTATTGGTCCAAATGTTTGCTGATCAATTCCACAACCAAATACGTTGCTCAAGTTAACATCCTGTAAGAGAGTAACTTTAAAGGTGCATTCTTGAATCCACCACTGCACTGTCATGCTATGAACAATCTACATGAGCAGATCCAAGCATATGACTTAAACCATTGCATGCACAATCTATATGCAAATTATTTTAAACTGGCTTAAAATTCTTATCAAGTTAAGAAGAAAAAACATTTATTCTAGATTCTACATCCAGCTGGGGTTCCTTTATACTTCACGGTGCACGTGTCCAATGAAGCGGGAGTAAGTGTCCCCGCCTCCTGTAAGCTGGACACGTATGACATGACTATACCAGGAGGTAGGATGGCTGAGTCCTTTACCTCCACTAGTAACCCCAGCATTCTGAAAGGAGTAGTCACTGTGTATGAAGATTCCTCCCTCAAACATACCATGGTGGCTGTTGGATATGGCGAGGGCATCTATGGAGAACAGATCGTCAAATGGACATCTACTTCAGTCGCTGCCAACACTGTTGATTATGATGTCGGTGAGTGAACATTTCTTTTATTGATGATAACGTTTCTTTCTTTAATTGCTGAAATGACCTAAACTTACAAACTAAAGTGAGCTGTTCTTTTTAAAGATCTTCCTTTGATATGCAAGTCTTTAGGTCTGTCAAAAAGTTTTGCTATGACAAACTAAACAAGTCTACTGGTACAGGGAGGAAGGGAGGGGGGGATACAATCAGATTGGGGGGGGGGGGGGGATATACACACAGAATTTCCTTTGTTAATATTAACATTCACAGTATGAGGAGAAACTCTTTGAATGAACAATAGCTCCACAATTTGTGTACTACAGATGCATAAGTTGCTAGTATTGTACAGAGTTCGTAGTCCTTCTGGACAAGGATGAGCCATATAATGTCCAAAGAGCATTAGTTGCCCAAATGGGACTCTTGATTATTATCTTTAATTACTCTGTTATAACGGTTACATTTGAGTGCCACTTATGTAAAATTTATGTACTGCAATACATACATACAGGAAAAAAGTTTTCCTTTTCTTGCTGTACAGTACATAATTAGATTTAAAAAATTATAAAGTGGAAGAAAAAACTATAGTGACTGGCTTTTCATTGTTGAAAGGAAAATTTTGTCTGATGATCATACATTTACATTATTTTTATTTTAGGCCATGATCCCTTAAATCAAAAGGTGATGACCCTTTTCTCGTCTGGAAAGCCGGGGAGACTTGTTGGGAGAGGCATCAGAGTAGCTGAATACCAGAAGATCACCACTAAGGAAGAGTGTGCAGCGAAGTGTAATGCATTGCATGCGACAAAGTGTTTAAGTTTTAATTACGACTATGGATCGTCTGGGCAGTGTGAACTTCTGGAGGCCATTGAAGGACAGGATCACAAGACATCACATGTAGGTATCACATCAATGTCTTGTGAAATACAAGTAATCAACAGTAATCAACTTGTTTTTTAAAAATTGAGGTGGGGGGGGGGGGGGGGGGGGGTCTTATTAATGTATGACCACTTAAGTAAGAAATTGACCACCAAGACATTGAGGGGTTGGTTGGACTAGTCAATTATCTACAAAAGAGAAAATAATTACTTGAAGCTTGGAAGTTTAACACCAGACACAAAGGTTGCGTATGACTGGAGGTGTAACTTTGATATAAAAATAATTTACACAGTATTTGATCATTCTTTATGAACTTCTCCAATAGGATGTAGTATTTGATAATCCTTTATGAACTTCTCCAATAGGATGTAGTTTTGGATTATTCTTTATGAACTTCTCCAATAGGATGTAGTATTTGATAATCCTTTATGAACTTCTCCAATAGGATGTAGTATTTGATTATCCTTGATGAACTTCTCCAATAGGATTGATGAACTTCTCCAGTAGGATGTAGTATTTGATAATTCTTTATGAACTTTTCCATTAATTTTGATTATCCTTTATGAACTTCTCCAATAGGATGTCGTATTTGATAATCCTTTATGAACTTCTCCAATATGAACTTCTCCAATAGGATGGGCATTATATGCACTTTGAGAAGCTGGGCGTGGGATCCAACAGAGGATTTGAGTACAACAACCTACAGCTGCCACATGATCATCTCTTCTACTTCAACTTCCGCATAATCAACAGTCTGCAGTTTCAGAACATACTGTCATCCAAACCTATAATCACCGATTACACCCCTCCAGATCCTACGTCATGTACGCATTTCTATCCTTTACTGTGTGCCTGTTAATATAATCAGTTGTATTCATTTCTATCCTTTACTGTGTGCCTGTTAATATAATCAGTTGTATTCATTTCTATCCTTTACTGTGTGCCTATTAATATAATCAGTTGTATTCATTTTTATCCATTGTTACTCTGGGAGAGTAATTTATAATGTGTTTTCAAAGTTGTTTAAGTTACAGATTGTACCTTACAAAATCTCTTTAAAGGAACACATGCAAAAAATGTCAGGATATAATAAAGTAATATGAATTCCAATCAAATATTACAAGCCTAAGATGCTGCCATGCTTTCAGTCACATATGTATATAGTTTTACAAGAAAACTTTCTTTCAAATTTATATTTGTGAAATAACATTCAGCTATGTATACTCCGATGGGCCCCTAGAAGTTACAGCAATAGATTAAAAAGAAAAAGACACCAGTGAGTTTTCGGGGTCAGCTAAGAATTGATTCTACAATGTTCAACTATTCCTGTAATTTTGTATAACTAGGAATGTAACCTAACTTAGTTGTGATTGTTGCATGATGATGTCCTTTGGAGCAAAAACAAGGCACAATCCATGTTTTGATACTTAGAGTTTATATTTCACAAGTAGCTTTATTCCTCAAACTATCAATTTCTGGCATAGTTCCAGTTTGCTGAGAGCGAGTTATGTATATTCATTGTGGAGCTATAAAGTGAAACAAAATAGAAGCAAATATGGTTGCTTAAGTGTGCACATGTCCCTTTTGATTGTAGAGTGTGTTATAATCAGATACAAGGTGAATCATTTGTTTAAATTTTAGGGCAAATAAACATCACCAGTGATACATTAGAAACCATTAAATGTGAAGATGTCCTCCCAGATGATAGAGATGACTGGGAAGAGAGATACTGTGAGGGCGTGAACCCAAAGACCAAAAATCATCGTATTGTTGTGGATGGACAAAACTCAGAAACGGTCTATAATGGCCACACTTATAAGAATGACCTGAAGTACACCAGGGCTAACAAATATATATCGGGTAATTGATGGTTCTGAATACAAGCGACAAGCCTGTTGCAGCAGTAGTTGATAGTTTAGTCAGAAATTACTCACCTTGAAAATCTTAATGGACACTTTTGATTGATTTGAGTTTTAACAGAACTGACAGATTTTCTGAAAGTGATTTCCATTTTTCACAGCAAACTGGGATGGTATCTATGACAACGAGACAGGTATCCTAGGTTATTCAGTGACAGCTGGTGAATCAGTTTGTGAGGAGAAAATAAAAGAGCACCACGATCCTCATGCTCATCTGTTTGACCGCTCACAATGGACGCACAGTGTCATGATGACCCCCCTGGAAGAACCATACACTGTTCTGCCAGGTCTGCTATAATAGGATCGAATGTTTTAAAATGTGTGAATAATTGTTTCTCCTGGACAGGTGGTCCAATTGCCATTTTTATATGACACGCAGCCTCAAGTGGGGTAGGGGGGGGGGGGGGGTATAGAAAACAAGTTAATATGATGGTATGTCATGATTTATACAAAGTAAGGATTAAAGACTTAATGGGCTAAAGGGTGAAGGTCACTGCTATATTATATCTATGTGTAAATGTCATTCACTGAGGTCAGGTCCATATATGCCACAGTTGATCGTGGCCACACCAAGGTGCATTGTATTTCTTAAATGAATCATGTATATTGATCTGTGATTTGTATATTTTTAAAACTTGACCTTTTTTTTGCGGGGTTGTAAATATTGATAAATTCTCATGTGATGGTTGCAAATGAAGTTCTTCAGCTTTAGTGAAGTTAGACAACTAGTAATCATTTTGTGTTGGTTAGAAAGCCAGAGTGATGGCATGTTGTTGATTTTGCAGATGGTCCATATTACATCACAGTTAGGGCCATTAACAACATAGAGTATGGTGGAGCACTGAGCACAAGTTTCTGTCACTCCACACCGTACATTGTGGACAACAGTCCTCCACTGGTCTATGAAGTATACAATGTCCGCTATGATGAGGAGAAGTTCAATCTCTCATTGACCCATAATTCATCGTAAGTTCACAAAGTTTGCTAAAAATGAAATTATTTCATTGTTTTAATGGTACAAAATTCTGTTTATTTAAGATCATGTTATTACCTGTAAAAGGTAAGATATATAATATTATAAGTTCAATCTCTCATTGACCCATAATTCATCATAAGTTCACAAAATTTGCTAAAAATTAAATATCATTTTTTTTTATGATGCAAAATTCTCTTTATTTAACTCATTCAGCCCCACTGACGAGTATACTCGTCCTATTTTTAGTGCACTGTTTACCCAGTGACGACTATAGTCGTCCTGGTTTTCCCCTCCTATCTGGCCGATGACGACTATACTCGTCGTTTTACCTGTATGTGAAAGAAGCTTTGATTGGTCGAAACTAGAAAAATCCGGGTACACATGATTATGCCAACCAATGAATGACATGTTAAGATGTCTTTGTGTGAAGTGTTCTTTATTTAGATACGATATAAATAGCTATACATAAAGGAATTTGGGACATATGTTTAAAATATCGATCGAAAATGGCGGACGTATTGCGAGAAATTTTACAAGACGATAGCAGCGAAGAATTTGAGGGATTTGAATTGAAAGACATTGAAAATGCAGAAGACAACTACATTTATCATCTACTTAATTTGGATGATGCTTTAGAAAAAGGATCAGACCTCTAAGTGTCC
This sequence comes from Ostrea edulis, assembly GCF_947568905.1. Classification (NCBI taxonomy): domain Eukaryota; kingdom Metazoa; phylum Mollusca; class Bivalvia; order Ostreida; family Ostreidae; genus Ostrea; species Ostrea edulis. The sequence continues at coordinate 4,911,747 of NC_079166.1, forward strand.
GATATTGAATCGGAATCCGACCCCGAGTCAGAAAGTGAAAGTAGTGATGATGACGAGATTGTATTGGCAGATTTCAATCGTTGGACAGACAATATACAGGATATAAACATTCCTGCATTCTGTGGACCGCAGCCTGGACCCACACAAATACTTGAGGCCGATAAAAAGGAGTTAGACTTCCTGAATTTATTATTTCCTGACGAGTTTTATACGACAATTTCCGAGGAAACAAACTCGTATGCGCAAATCTGCATCAGAGCAAAAGCAAACTCTGGATGGTACGACACAACTCCTGAGGAAATGCGTGCATTTCTTGGTTGTTTAGTTGTTATGGGTATTGTTTCTGCACCTGAACAAGATTTGTACTACCATTTGGACAACTTTCCAAACATTTATGGACAATAAACAGTGACAAATGAAAATTTTTGTTGGTGAAAACTGTTTATTTTTGTTTTCTTTTGGGAAATGAACAAACACTTTTTATGGTAAGATAATAAATTTTATATGATTAGAATCAGCATTTATTCTTCTTTCTAAACTGAAAATTTCAAAAACAGATGTGCATTATTAATGAAGTAGTGGCTATTTATCTATTGTCTGCTGATCATTCAGCAGCAGCAGGGAATCTGATAAAAATTTGCCTGGGGCACTCGCTGCAAAACACTGCTGGGGCTTATCTCAGATAACATAGCTGGGGCTGAATGAGTTAAGATCATATTTGTTAATACATATAAAAGGTAAGATATATTTGCTGTATCATGATTATCATTGTACCATTTAGCGATCCAAACTCGGGTGTGATCAGGAATGACCTGTGTCTGGGTCGGACCAGAAGAGACTGTGATGAACTGATGTGGGAACCCATGGAATACAATCAAAATATCACCTACCTACAGAAAATTAGCGAGGGTGTCCCCATTTGGGTTAAGGTCAAAGTTGTTAACAACGGTAATTAAACATGAAGTCTAACATATTTAGAAATAAATTACAGGACAAAAAGAAAGTGAAATTGATGTGTTTATTTTCATTAGATATGTAATGTATACATGTCTAAGTGTGTTTTGCAGTTGACCTGAGAACAATTGGGATTTGCAATTCACCTCTGATAATAGACAGGTCTCCTCCAGTGGCTGGTGTTGTGAACGATGGGGAACTACCCGGAATTGATCTAAATTACACCAAATATGAGAACAAGGTAGTCCAGAAGAGAGAGGAAAACAATTTGGAATCTCAACACGTGATTGGTTTTCATACTGAGATAAAATTCTCTGAATTATTCTAATGAGACATGTATGATGCCTTTTACAGATATGTAGCAACTGGCATAACTTTTACGACCCTCAATCCGGAATTGCCATGTACATGGTGGGAGTTGGGTCCTCTCCCAATGATACAGATGTTGCCAATCTTACCCGCTTTTCCAGTAAATCTCATGTTGCTTGTGTGGAGCTGAAGCCAGATAGGTATCTCCAACACAACCAAAAATACTTCACGACTGTGTATGCCTACAATGGAGGTCACAAGCAACAGAATGTTTCAGCCATCTCCAATGGAGGTATGATCTCTTTGATTCTGCTTTGCTGTTTTATAGAACGTTTAAACAGACCATTAGGATACTGATATGTTTTGTTTGTTTTACAGTTTTAGTCGACCTAACAAAGCCAGTTCCTGGACAAGTGATAGATGGGAATACAGTCAATTTTACAGATGTGAAATATACCACAAGCCAAGCTAAAGTAGATCTACAATGGAGAGACTTCTATGATCCAGAATCCAACATAAGTCATTATGATGTGAAAGTTTACAGAGCTGAGTATGTAATAATTGTGCCAACTTTAGTTCATGAAATTGTACAATAGATATATTACATACAAATATTTTAGCAAATAGTGAATCTTTCTGTATGGATTTCCATGATGTTCAATCTGATAGTGATAATTAACTTTTTTAAACAATTATTTCTGTTGCAATTATTGTAAATTGAAACAATATTTGTTTTTGCATGAATTCTCCCGTTTTAATCAGCAACATGTGTAAATCGCAGCTTGTCAAAGGGTTCTCTGGTTTCTCCATATAAACCATGCAGCAATATAATGCAGGTCTATAGCTCATCTACTTTTATTAATGTTTGTATGTCCCATCTATGTTATGCATATACATATTCACAATGCAAGCACTTTACATTATCAGAAACATGAGTCGTAACTTTGAGGAAGTCAGAGACTGGACAAAGTTTGATGCCTCAACAACCAGTGTAAAATGGCTGAATTTCCACAACCACCACAAAGACAGAATGATGACGTCCCTGCGGACCACAAACAGAGCCTTAAATGAGATTGTAAACAACACTGATGGGTTTATTGTGGATCTGACTCCTCCACAGTTGCACTACCTGTGGGATGGAGCACAGAGCAGGGACAGAGAGTTCCAGGTAAACAATAGGATCTCTACAGTATGTGTATGTAGAGCAGGGACAGAGAGTTCCAGGTAAACAATAGTATCTCTACAGTATGTGTATGTAGAGCAGGGACAGAGAGTTCCAGGTAAACAATAGTATCTCTACAGTATGTGTATGTAGAGCAGGGACAGAGAGTTCCAGGTAAACAATAGTATCTCTACTGTATGTGTGTTTACAACAGAGCAGGGACAGAGAGTTCCAGGTAATCAATAGTATCTCTACTGTATGTGTATGTAGAGCAGGGACAGAGAGTTCCAGGTAAACAATAGTATGTGTGTTTACAACAGAGCAGGGACAGAGAGTTCCAGGTAAACAATAGTATCTCTACAGTATGTGTATGTAGAGCAGGGACAGAGAGTTCCAGGTAAACAATAGTATCTCTACTGTATGTGTATGTAGAGCAGGGACAGAGAGTTCCAGGTAAACAATAGTATCTCTACTGTATGTGTGTTTACAACAGAGCCAAACGATATTCTCCGTAAAAGAGAAAGTGAACTGGAAAACAAATTTACACAAATATTTTGTATCATGATCACCATATCTATCAGAATTCTTTTGTTGTGGAAGTAACTGTATGAAAGGAGATTGTCGTGTTCCCTTTAAACCATCCCTTAATGATACAATGGGCTTCCCTCTGAAAGTATGTTTACATTAAATCTTGTGTGTGCTTGATTTTACTTTATTGCACATCCAAGTTCCACAAGACTTGTACCATCTGCAACTTCAGTAGGAGTCCTTATGAGTGTATATGAGATATTAGACATTCAAATTACACAGAAAATTTCTAGTAGCATTGGAGAGAGAGAGAGAGAGAGAAAGCAGATATTTTAATGAGAATGAAAATAGATGCGAATCTTATGGAATAGAGACAATTAGGATTTTTTGAAAGAATTTTTAAGAAGAGATGATTTATATATTGATAAATTTTGATGTCTTTCAGTCTGAAACAGACCAACTAACAGCTTCATTTAAATACACTGATGATGAATCGGGAGTAGATCATATCAAACTTAAAATCTATGAAGTCTATCATGGCACTCGAACACAGAAGTACCCAGGTAACGTTTATTGTACACTTTCAGCAGGATATTGTTTAGTAAGGACAATTTGTAAGATTTCATAGTCATGAAAGGAATTGATCAAAGGTACTATTTATATAAAAGAGAAATTTTTTTTCTGATATTAAGTGCATTTTTTGTTAGCCAAGTTGCGTAGCAAATCTCGGCTTTTAAATTGGCGAAGGATAGGCAGGCGTCCAGTCGGGCGGTTGGGCGGCGTCCACAATTAGCTTGTCCAGTCTCTAACTTTCATACTTTTTGGTTCATCTTTGTGAGACTTGCATAACATGATCACATCCAAAAGAGGAAGGATCCTATTTATTGTGAGGTCAAAAGGTCGTCTCTTTTTCACTATATACTGTAGATTTGAGCTTGCCTCTAACTTTTATACATGTACTTACTGGTGCATGTTATCAGACTTCAAATCCTGATGACATTCAAGATTCATGTTGCTTTTGAAATCCAAAGGTCAAGGTCATTATCACACTAAATACCTATTGTGGCCATTCAAAGCTTCATGCTTATAAACTATATTAAATATGTGCATGTTTTTACTTCGTGAATGCAAGCATGCATAATTTTCCAAACTGCAACTCGACCATACGCATCTTTGATGCGTTTTAGCGATTTTTTCATTTTAAGCATCACTTTTCTGCTAATTAGTCAATTGTAATGATGTCTGTCACTATTTGTGTTTGAATCTAGAGGTGTCTATATGAATTTGTAGTGATAAAGAATGAGTGGAAAGACCTACCTAGTGGTGACATGACCACCTACACCTGGACAGGACTCTCCCTGAGGAATGGAGCGCGATACACCATGAGGGTCGGAGCCATTAATCATGCTGGGTTCTTGGCTTCATTCGAAACAAACGGCATTGTTATTGACGCTTCCCCACCAATAGTAAGTTTGTTTTAAAGCCATTGTAAAAGCATGCAGAATAGGTTATAGGGAAAGGTGACAGTAATTATAGATTTTGAATTGTTAATATGCCAGCTCTGATAGATAGGTCAAGCATTCATTATATTTTTACTGACCCAAAAGCATGTGACAGCATGGAATTTGAATTTCTTTGTTTGTTGCTTATTAATGTGTTGTAGGAAGAGTTTTAGTAGTAAATATGGTAAATATCCCAAATATTTTACAGATATCATGCTTGTACTATATGATTAATTGTGTCTTTGTATTAGGTTTTAAGGTTGAAGATTGGTGTCATTGGTGATGCCAAGGAGCAGAAAGTAGATGGTCACGTGTGGCAGGCTGATAAGAAGGGAATCCAGGCCTCGTGGTTGTGTAGAGACCCGGAGTCTGGAATCACAGAGTATCAAGTCGCTGTTGGAACTACTCCAGGTCTGGGGTTATCTTGTCAAATATTAGACTTTGTCATGTTTTCAACAAAGAGTCCAGAATAAGGAGTGGGGCTCTTCTCAGAAGCAGTGTATATTTCCAAAGTAAAGTCTCTTAAGATATAATTAGAAATTTGAACATCTTTATTGTTATCATTTGTGTTTGAATTGCAGGAGGGACTGATAAGCTGTCCTGGAAATCTGTTGGAACGGAGAGTAGTCAGTACATCAGTGGACTGAATCTAGAACTGACCAATCAAACCACGAGATCTCCGGTGTATTATTTGTCACTGAGGGCCAGAAATGGAGCAGGGGTTGTCAATCCCACGCCAAAAACCTCCACTCCCATTATTGTGGTGGAGGAGGACAAAGCTGGTACATGTTGCTTTATAAAAACTGGGACTATGTTAGAGTTTTGTTAAAATATTATTGCCCTTTTCAAAAACATGTATACTGGTAACATTCTACTGGTAGTGTTAGGACGGAAAGAATTTAATTTATCTGAGTCGCAGACTACTTCCTGAAAAATGTTTAGATGAAGCAGGGAAACTGTTCTGTTAAATTTCATATTTTGTTACAATGAAAAATGATCCCTAAAAAATAATTATTTTCATGTTTGTTTCAGACCAAGGTCATGCATACCGTAGGATATACATGCTTTGGTATAGAAATAAAATTATGCATTAAAGTGTAATATACACATCTATAACGAGCATTATTTTAAGAGTCTTTTTAGAATGAGGAATACAGTAAAACACAGCTATAGTGAACATTCTGAAATTTAATTACAAACTATAATGAAGTGATTTTCATTCTCCATGTACAGAAAATCAATGAATAAGTCATTGGATATAATGAATTATGCTTATAATGAAGCAATATTGGATGCCATTGGAGCCATGTTTTACTGTAGTACTCTACAGTGAAAACGTGAGATTGAATTTTTATGCTCCAGAGATAGAAGATTCCGGAGGCATTTTTTTTCTTGACCTGGAATCATATTTTCATAGGCATTGTTGTTGATGGTCCTGATAATGTGGATCAGACAGTGATTCAGAAGCAAGCTGTCAACATGACGTCAGACATTGACTACCAGCTGGGATCCTCCACTGTGTCAGTCCAGTTCACAGGGTTTGAGAGTGCTCTTCATGGAGTGATGCATTTTGAGGTGGCAGTCGGTACAGAGCCCAGTGGAGAGGAGGTACTGCCATTCACAGCAGCCAATATTGTACATATGGAGGAAACGGATATTGCTGGCCATGGTAATTGGATGAATTTAAGAAAATTTTCAGCATATTTTTTTATTTATGATTGTTATACTCAGACATGATGGATGGAGGAATTAAATTTTTATTGTGAGACTCATTCCATCATTTGACAGTTTAGTCTTGCCCTATGATTTTAATCATTTTTTCTGCATTTTACAGGTTTATCAAGCTCGGGGTATGTGCAGATGAACTTGCCACTGGAAGCCAATCAAACTTACTTCTCAACCATAAGAGGCATCACTAATGGAGGAAATGTGTTGGAGACCAGTTCAGATGGATTTACTGTGGACCAGACACCACCTATTATTGGCATTGACAGGTTATTCTTCTGCTCCTTGCAAACAAAGTTTGAGGGCTTTATTGTGGTATTTTTATGCTTTACGCCAGCATACTTAATGAAGCACGTTAGCACTTCATGAAGAGTGTGCCAGCATGGAATGTTGCAGTTCACAGCCTCATGTATTTTCAAAAATGAAGTTTCAATGCACTCATGAGACTTTGTAGAGATATCAAAGACAAAGGAATTATACAGTTGTTTTGTTATTATAGATTGTAAGGAATTGTGCAGTTGTTTTGTTATTATAGATTGTAAGGAATGTATGCAGTTGTTTTGTTATTTTAGATTGTTAGGAATTGTGCAGTTGTTTTGTTATTATAGATTGTAGGGAATTGTGCAGTTGTTTTGTTATTATAGATTGGGAGACAAATCATCAGCAGAAGTCGATGTTTCTGAAGGAGTCTTGATTTATGAACGGACAGTGGATGCCTTGTCAGCGATGTGGCATTACAATGAGTCAGAGTCCCAGATAGTCAGGGCCTGGTTTTCTGTAGGAACTTTTCCATCTGGTCAAGATATAGCAAAGCGAGAAGAAGTAGCCATGTCGTCAACACTATCTAGTTTCCTTGCTAATAGTGAAGTTATACCAGATGTAACAGGTAGGATGTTTTGGGATAAATTTGTTATGGTACTGTTTACCTCACCTGTGGAAAAAGCTGGTTGACAAGTGAGCCTTGATTGATTGGAATTATCTTTACAGAATCTACAACTTTTTACTTGATTTTCAAATCATGAGTTCAATTTTTGTGACTATTGGCACAAAATACTTTGAGTAGTGGGATTTTACCCTGTGTCCCGTGGGGAGTCGGGTTAGAATAGGTCCTCAGTTCCCCTTGCTTGTCATCGGAGGCGACTAAATGGGGTGGTCCTTAGGTAAGACCACAAAAACCGAGGCCCCGTGTCACAGAAGGTGTGGCCTGATAAAGATTCCTCCCTGCTCAAAGGCCATAAGCACCGAGCACATGCATAAATTTTGCAGCCCTTCACCAGCAATGGTGACATCTCCATATGAGTGGAGGATTCTAAAGTGGGACATACAATAAAAACCAACCCTATGGTGCTTTTTTAAACTTTCTCCTTTGTAATGAAACATATAGCCCTCCATTAATAAACCATGGATCAGTAAGGGGACCTATTAGAAGTTGTTCCCTAGTACAAAAATTGAATGTTGCAGTATTTTCAGCAGTTTCCACAACTGATCACAAATTCGAATACTGTACATGTGAGTAACAAAAAAAATTCATTGACAGGAAAACCAAATATTATCAGTGTGTGGGCAGAGAACTCTGTAGGTTTGGTCAGCCAGACAAGAACAGGAACAGTGGTCATAGACAAGACACCACCACAGGCCGGAACAGTCAAATGTCCAGCTTTTATTCAGGTAATATATCCTCCATTTGTTCCAAACAAACAACGGAGGCAGATTAAGATGTCTAATTCTAATATGATGCCAATAAGAAATTTACAAAAACTCGAGTACAAACTAACGTATTCGGCGAGGGGAAAATTCAGCTTTGCAAGGTGTGATAGTTTCTACGGGACCTGCACGAGTTATTCCTGTGTAAGTTCTTCCAGAAACGGCTTGTGCGGGAGTAGTACTAGTTATTGTGGGAACAGCATGAGCTGTCTGCAAGGAATGTTGGGGGCAATGATATTTTTAACAAATCTTAAATAGGTCCAGAAATTAAATTTGAAGTATATCAGAACAGCTGAGTTGACCTGCATTAAAAGATGTCTTGAAAATCTAGGCAGACATTTGTATGTATGCAGGAAAAGAGATGTTTGTAATGTTGTTTGTTTGATGTAGGCATCGGCCTCTATGTAGTATATACATGGACAGGGTTTGTTATATTGTTTGTTTGATGTAGACATCAGCTCCTATAGTATGTACATGGACAGGGTTTGTTATATTGTTTTTTTGATGTAGGCATCAGCTCCTATAGTATGTACATGGACAGGGTTTGTTATAATATTGTTTTTTTGATGTAGGCATTGGCTCCTATAGTATGTACATAGACAGGGTTTATAATAATGTTTGTTTGATGTAGGCATCAACTCCTATAGTATGTACATGGACAGGGTTTGTTATAATATTGTTTGTTTGATGTAGGCATCGGCTCCAATAATATGTACATGGACAGGGTTTGTTATAATATTGTTTGTTTGATGTAGGCATCGGCTCCTATAATATGTACATGGACAGGGTTTGTTATAATATTGTTTGTTTGATGTAGGCATCGGCTCCAATAATATGTACATGGACAGGGTTTGTTATAATATTGTTTTTTTGATGTAGGCATCGGCTCCTATAGTGTGTACATGGACAGGGTTTATAATAATGTTTGTTTGATGTAGGCATCAGCTCCTATATTATGTACATGGACAGGGTTTATAATATTGTTTGTTTGATGTAGGCATCAGCTCCTATAGTATGTACATGGACAGGGTTTATAATATTGTTTGTTTGATGTAGGCATCAGCTCCTATAGTATGTACATGGACAGAGTTTATAATATTGTTTGTTTGATGTAGGCATCGGCTCCTATAGTATGTACATGGACAGAGTTTATAATATTGTTTGTTTGATGTAGGCATCAGCTCCTATAGTATGTACATGGACAGAGTTTATAATATTGTTTGTTTGATGTAGGCATCGGCTCCTATAGTGTGTACATGGACAGGGTTTGTGGACACAGAGTCACCAATCAAAGAATACAGAATCATGATGGGACACTCCAAGGGAGACAACTCTGTTTTCTCTGGGGGAGTGGTTCCTGGATACATACAGACCTTCACTATTCAAGGTACGGTTGTCGTATAAATCTTGAAAATCAGAAGAATGAGGGATGGATCTTGTCATTCTGTTGGAATTGTGAGATTTTATCAATTGTTGATTTGTCTTTGTAGGTATTGGACAAAAAATGCAGCACGGATCCAAATATTATGTAACCGTGACAGCAGTGAACATGGTGGACATGAATGAGAATGCTTTCTCTGATGCCGTTGGGGTGGATCTAACACCACCACAGACAGGGATGGTGGTGGACCTGCACTCCGTATACAGAATAGATGCTACCAGTACTGACAACACTGTGGCTATGAATGCTAAGATCTGCCTTACTAAAGATGGTAAGACTTTAGCTCACCCGGAACAACGGCTTAACCAACATCTTTACAGCACAGTCAATTGTGTAACCATCCAGAGCTAAAATTACATTTCGGATATCCCCAATTTGCCATAATTATGAACCCTCAATCCAAAACTGCAAAATAACTACATTCAAATCTTTTCAAATCAATCCAGGTGAGAAATTGAGATGAATAGAAGCCACTAGCAAATAAATGGGTGCCAAATTCAGGTATCGATGGGCACATTCAAGATTATTCATTATCACATTCATTGAATATGCAAAATCAATCCAGATTAGAAATGAATGTAACTGAACGTTTCAGGTTGGGAATGTTCATCTGTTTGTGATTGTTATTTACTGAAATCCTCTATAATTTTTTGCAGAATGTGATGCCTTGGATGCTGTATGTACAGAGTCCTTGACGTCTCTCTCTGTCACCTGGATTCCATTCACTGATCCGGAATCCGATATTACGGAGTATGTTTTCTGTTTTGATATAGAAGACTGGGCATAAACATCCCTGCATGATATGTACATGTACAAAAATATCCCAATTGATCTTGAAAATTCAGATAGAAATTCCTGAGCCAAGCTGCTTGGAGAATTCATTTCTAGTTCTCCATATAAAGTTGATGATAATAACACGAGTGTGCATATGAAGGTGATGTTAACACAATATTGTTGACAGTATGTGAATGATGTACACTGAATAAATGAAAATATTGGTAACATAGCAAAATGAGACAACATTCACTGTCAGTATGAACAATACAGGATCCATGCACATGCATGTATTTCATTTGGAGTTTGACAATTCACTGTATTTCTATTCATTTGACTGGGGGATACACAAATATGAAGAATCTATGACAACATTTATGTTTTACAGATATCAAGTAGCTGTTTGACAATTCACTGTATTTCTATTCATTTGACTGGGGGATACACAAATATGAAGAATCTATGACAACATTTATGTTTTACAGATATCAAGTAGCTGTTGGAACAAGTCCTGGTGGAGGCCAGGTCAAAGCTTTCTACAGAATCCCAACAGAGAGCAAACATCACACAGTCACGGGGCTCAACCTGGATGGGTACAGACAGGTATCTCCAAAACTTTCCTCATCCTAAACCTCATCCAGGGTCCTTCAAAGCATGCAATGAATTCACATAGATTTCTGAATGACTTTATAAACATTTCTGCCAAGTGAGCATTGTCTTTCATTTATAATTATATTGTTTTGCAGTTGTTTGTATCGGTGAAGGGAATAAATGGAGCAGGATTAAGCAGTGTTTCCACATCTAATGGGGTGTACATTTCCTATCTGAGTCAAGGGAGACCACCCCTGCATCATATAGGTGTTATTGATATGACTGATGGAGAGGCTGTTGATATGTGAGTACATTTATTTTTCAAAATATTATCTCTGATGTAACTTACATTATTTAAAACATAATTATAATCTTGAACTGCCTGTTGCAGAGATTTCCAGACCAGTCCGAATACAATACAGGCGGGATGGGACATGTCGGGTGACCCTTGTCCAGTGGTAAAATACGAATGGGCCATCAGGAGAATTGATGGACGGGAAGTGTCCAGTTTCCTAGACATGGGATGTAAGGACAGTCTTTTTTTGTTAGTGTTGGTATAGATGTTTTTGTTTGGATTTGTTGTTATTCAGTCCCATGATAGCTTGTATACATATTTTTGGACTGATCTCTATTTGGCAGAACTTTTTTTAATGGGGGGGGGGGGGGGGGGGGGGGGGGGGGGACAAATAAAATCAAAGTGTGTATGTGACATCCTGAATATGACTAACATTTCTTGTGTTAATTATTTCTTGTAAAGTGAAAACATCAGGACTCAATGATGGTTTGGTTATGAAGAATTTGGAAACCTACATAAATTTAGTACGAGTTACCAATGCCATAGGATACCAGTACACAATGAGGTCTAATGGAGTAACCATCCAAGAAACTCCTCTACTGCCAGGCAAGGTGTACGATGGAGACATTGAGGGCTACGACCTGAATTATCAACCTACAAAATCTACGGTGTCTGCCAACTGGAATGGCTTTGGATTACCACCAGATGTCATAATTCAAATTGATGTTGAAAGTGGTATGTTCTTGTGCTTTAGGCAATTAGCTCTCTCCAGAATGGCTACCTGCCCAGTCACAATGCATGTTTACCTGTAATGGCTATGAAGTAAGAAAGTGGTAATTTCCTTAAAGTACTTAGTAGTGTGATGGTTGATTACAAACATTTTTTTAAAACAAAGTTTGTTTAATAAATTTTGTTTAATAAACTTTATCAGATCTAAAATAATTGCTACATTTCAAAGACATGATATATATAAATTACATGGCTTGTACAGTATACTATCAGATGGCTGGTTGTGAATCAGTGTCACATTTATGTTGATGTTTTGTTAACTCCTAGCATGTTTGTATCGTCTATTGTAATGAGTTAAAAAATAGAACATATACGTGTTTACAGAAATTGCCAAGAGAACTTGTACCTTTATAAACCTCCATGTCAATTTTCATGATGTGATTGAAACACTTTCACTAAAGGTACAAAACCTTTCTTTGAAAAGGTAACACAGGGATACAAATAGACAAGGACAAGCTCGAGGCCCAGGATGGAAGTCAGCAAGTGGCATACTACCTTGTGGCACTGGGAACGGACCGTCGCTTCAACAAGACCAGAGACAATGTGGTGCCATACACTAATGTGGGAACCAACACCTCAGTGACTTTCTATGACCTTGACCTCACTCCTGGCATTGCCATTTACTATTTCTCAGTGTATGCCATCAGTAAATCCTTTTCCAGGACATTAGTAACTTCCAATGGGTTTTATGTAGGATATGATGGTGGAGTAACTGGTAAGTGTGTCAGTGGTTTATTTATAGCTTAAAAGTAAGATTCAGGTGTCTGATGAAACTCATTACAAAAAATTTGCTTTATTTTTGCTCCACATAAAACCTGCAGCAATGTACATTTATATTGTATTTACGGAGTCCCATGGGGACCTGGGTTAGAATAAGTCCTTAGTACCCCTTGCTTGTCTTAAGAGGCAACTAAATGGGGCGGTCCTTTGGATGAGGCTTCGAAAACGGAAGTCCTGTGTCAGAGCAGGTGTGGCACGATAAAGATCCCTTCCTGCTCAAAGGCCGTTATCGCTGAGCATAGGCCTAAATTTTGAAGCCCTTCACTGGCAATGGTGACCACTTCTCCATATGAGTAAAATATTCTCAAAAGGGACGTTGAACAACAATATACAATCAGTCATTGTAAGAGTTATCTCTGTTGTTGTTATGGTCTGATATCTGGCATTCTTGGCGTTAATGTAAGTTATACAACCTCCCCCCCCCCCCCTTTTTTTTTCTTTTTAGCTATGAAGGATGCTTCATTTCTAGATCCATGATACTAAATGTTTCCAATGCATAGGCCATATATGTTACAGGTTACCTCCGCCATTGTGATATCCATGAACTGACACAATGTAAATAAAGTGGCTTGTTCGGGGATGCATTGACCCTGTTACTTTTAACTGCTCTGAAGCTGTACAAATGGTGTCACTGTTTGAAGAATCTGAGGTGAAGATAACAAACAGTGATCAATCTCATAAATCATATAAAGAATACGTAATCAAGAGTAAGACAAACACAGACCCCTGTCCACCATGTTGATGATGCTCTGAGATTTGAAGACTGAGAAAATGAGCATTGTCACTGAATTTTGTTATGAATCGGGAACTCCATTGAAACTGCACATTTCGGAGACTTGGTATTGAGTCATTGTAGTTAGCTATGCTCAATTTTTGTGAATTGAGAAAGTTTTCCTTTTGAATGGTGTCTCATGTTTTAAAAAGGTTGGTTGTTCCTAAGCTATGTATGTTTCAGTTTAACCTACAGGGTTCAGAAATGGATAAGTCTTGTTTGTAGCAGCTCTTCTAATCTTGTTGCTATAAAGGTTTGGTTTAGTTATTGTCATACATATGTCCCTCTTTCCCAGGACTGTGCAAAGGAAGAGACTTGTACTTCTCAATACTAGAAGGTCTGTGTGAATATTCTTAAGGTTTTGTGATTTGGGAGGCTTTTAGTGAGCGTAAAGTCTCCATCAGTATGATAGTTTGGTTTTAGATATTGATATGGTAGTTATATTAACAAATGTAAAAGTCGTACTATGTTTTACTTTGTGTAGTTGGAACAATATTGAGCCCTACTACATGTGTATCCAGTGCGACAACATTAGATGTACAATATGAAGGTTTCACTTCAAAACTCGGCATCTTGATGTTCTACATTGCCATTTCAAATCATACGGAAGTTCTGTCTACCAACTGTAAAGGATATGTAAGTTTTCAAGTATTACTTCATAATACATGTAGTTTTAAAACATTGTAATGTAGGGCTGAGCTCTACATCATGCTCTTAGTCTGTAAATAAATCAGATTTTTCTGTATTGATTTGTAGATTGATGGTGGCAATGTACCAGAGCATGAAAGAAAGGCTTTGTTTTCCGTACTTGATGTAACAAACAAGGGCCATGACACTTATGCCAATGTAACTGGTCTTGATCTGGAACATGGGAAAACCTACTATATATGGGTCATGGGTATTAAAACATCTTTTATAATTTATACATTATAAACATGTGTAATACTAAAGAGGAGTTTGTAGTAGTATGTAAACTTCAATATAACAGATAGTTCAATATAACTGACTTCAATATAAGGGGAGTGGACTGTATGTAAATATGTATTGAATATAACTGAAAACTGAATGTGCCTAACACTGTACTGTAGGAACTGATAAATCGGGAGCCTGTGAAATGACCTACTCCGAGTTCCTGGTAGATACAACTGCTCCCGAGACAGGAAGCATTAAAACTGGACCTTGGTATGACATGGTATGTATACATTTCTTTTGTCAATGGCAGTTTGTTTTGATAACAAAAAAGAACTGTTTGTGTGGATCTTTTGTTTTATGAAGCAATATATAGTATGCATGAAATAGGTGAAGACATATTTTTTTATACATATTTCTTTTATTTATTTATTTTCACTATGACCCTATGTAATGTTTAGGCAGTTTTGCTATAACAGTTACTTTTAAGCATGTTTTTAAATTGTTAACTTTTTTGACAGAGTGTTGCCTATTCCTCAGACAACAGCAGTATAAATGTAACTTGGACAGATTTCAAAGATCTGGAGTCAGGAATTACTAAATTTGAAGTTTCCTTGTGGAAGAACAAGACTTGCCTTAGAAACAGCGAGACAGTACTGGTCACTGATTGGATATCACTTAGTAGTAACTACTCCTACTACCAGCTAGTGGACCAGCAACTGGAGGTCCGTGTTCACGTGTCATTATTGGATATCGCAATGAAACGTTGCAAACATACTTTGGATTAGAGTTCATTAGTTTAAAATAATGTTGTCTGGGATTTGACATTTCAAAGAATCTCTGTATATTTGTAGAAAAATGTGCCATATTTTGTGAAGCTGCGAGTGACAAACTGTGCTGGTCTGTCTGTTGTAAAGCAGTCTCCACCAATCCTGGTGGACTTAACTCTTCCCATACCAGGAGTGGTCAAGAATGGCAAGGATTTCCAGAGTGATCGACTGTGGTTCTCTGATCCAAATTCTGTCCAAGGTAAACTAGCTGTAGATATCAGGTGTATTGTTTGTCACCTCATTCAATGAATCCCATCAGTTGAAAGATAAAACATGTACAGAGAAAAATTATGTGGTTATTATTTATCCCCCTGCGCAACTAGTTGCGGGGGGGATATAGCATCACTAATGCATGTGTGTGTCCATTACAGCTTGTGGGCAAAATTTAATGAGAACCCTTGCACTAAGGATTATCAAAATATGCATACTTTTGTGGCATTGTAGAAGGATGAACCCAATTTATTTAGATATTTTCTTATTAAAATCTCCCAAAATTATAATGATTTTTTTTTCTGCAATAGGAACTTTCTTGCACTTTACCAATCCAAACTTCTTGGAGCATACCTGTCCAAATCAGGAGCTATCAATGAAGGACGGTGGATGGGGAAGACTGAATAAACAGGGAATGCTGGATCCTGGGGGAGAATCGTGGAGGATTAAGTACGAGGACAAGTATGTGATACCAGCTCCTGTTGAAGACAAAGTGGACCTCAAACTGGTCCTCATCAAAGATTCCATGAACAGGGATCTGATGGGAGCTGGTGCTATTTACAGGAGGGCTGAGCTCTACAATGGTGGGGTATATAAGGTAAATTAAAAGTGGATTTATATGCCTGATAAAATGGAGATTCAGTACAAATGTCAGAGATTCAAACTGCCATGTTCACTAACTTCAGCTAAGACTACAAGCTGCAGGGCAGGATGGGGAGGCTGTCACGGAGATACTATTCTGGGATGGCCCCAGCGACGGTATTGCGACCTACAAGTATCAGTCAGAGGCAGACTTTGTGAACTGTGACTGCTGTTTTGTCGATCCTATTCCAGAGGTATATATTCTAAAGGAGTACAATTTCTTTGATAATTTTAAACTCATTTTGTGTTTAGTTCATATGATATAAAAAAGATGACTTGGATCCTGCATGATATTATAATGCAAAACTCTAAATGTTTCAATGTGGTCGATTTCCTGCTGGTCCTTGAGTTTTATTGAGTATTCTATGTTTGTCTGGTCCTATATGTTGAAGACTTGTCATCACAATACATGTAGCACTATCTATGTAGAAATCTCGCTAATTGATGTGCATGTTTGCAGTGGTGTGGTGGATGCAACTGCACCAGCTACCTTATGAACCAAGGGTATCACCTGAATGAGACCTTCACCACAACCCCTGTACCAACAACCCCCGCTCCAGCGAACATCACCTACCCCCCGTATGATGTGGTGGACGGACAGGGGAGTAGTGTTATTGACAAACCGGACCTTACGGCCAACACAGCTCAAAATTCTTGTGGCGTACAGATCTACTCAGGTTGTTGGCCGTTTTGAATGCAACATACATATTCCTTTGAAATAAATTGTTGGATTTTTTCAGGCCAATATACATGTTGTGCTTATGGTACGGTACATGTGATGTTTAAAACTCGAGAAAGTGTTCATTTCATGTTTAAAGAAAATAACAGATTTGGAAATTTTTGTCTGATGCACTGTTTATGAATTATAAATGTGTCAAATTTGAAAGGTAATGAGAAAGGTATCGGAGAAATCCATAACATGCTACATACTGGTAAACATTTTGACTGAACATGTCCTCCTTAGTATATTGGATACTGTTTTGTAAAACTTACAGGTAACTTTAAAACGAACATTGCAGGTAACTCTAAAACCAACACGAGTGCATTCATTGTGTCCTGGTGCCGATATTTCAATGACACAAGCAGAATGAGGAAACTGGTGACTGAGATTGATGATGACCCAGGTGAAGGTTTCCATGACTACAAGGTGGACTTTGCTGTTAGAAATGAGGAAGCCACTTCTGTAAGCACTTTGTGATCTCTGAATATAACTCATAACGTTTGATTGGTTGTTGTAATTTTTTTTTTATCCACCATTTTCTTTGAATACTTTTAGCTCTCCTGAGCTGAAAGCTTGTGAGCAATTCTGATCACCTGTTGTCCATCCGTCTCTAAACTTTTCACATTTTCATTTTCTTCTCCAGATCCACTGGGCCAATTTCAGTCAAACTTAGTACACTTCATTGTTAGATGAAAGGTTTTCAAGTTTGTTCAAATGAAGGACTATGTCTCCTTTAAAGGGGAGATAATCACAAAAATAAAAAAAAATAGGGTGGAGCCATCTCAAGAACCGCTGGGCCAGAAAAGTTGAAATTTACATGAAATCTTTTTGACATAGTGCAGATTCAAGTTTGTTCAGTTTGCTTACTGGCAAAAGCAGATTAAATTTGGGAGCTAGGATCTGTGCAAGAGAACTAAGAGTTACAGAATGATGTAATAAATAGTATAAAGGGGACTTCAGTGTAGTAGAGTATCCATGTTGATCAATTAGTGAAACAATAGTAAGCATGATCAGTCCTTGGCTGGGTAACCACTTTACGTTGGACAGAGAAATTTTGGGAACTTACAAGGTTTGCACTCTTGTTTTATTTCTTGTTTCAGATTGTTTTATGCATGATGGTCTACATGGATGACAACTTCCTAAATGAAATCTGTGATATACCACAGCTGTCCACAGATGCCTTCATGTTCATCCATGTGTTCAAACGACTGAACCAGCTACCAGAACACACGGACAAGTTCAGTGTGTGGTCAGCACGAGCCTCGGTGTCCGCCCTGGAAATGCCTCCCCCTGTAGGAACTCTCTGTAGATCTGGTCCACAGTTTGTGGGCTTCACAAAGCCCATCATGAAATATGAGGCAGGAGTTGGTACTTCACTGCTAATGACTGATGT
Source organism: Ostrea edulis (assembly GCF_947568905.1). Taxonomy (NCBI): domain Eukaryota; kingdom Metazoa; phylum Mollusca; class Bivalvia; order Ostreida; family Ostreidae; genus Ostrea; species Ostrea edulis. The sequence goes on from NC_079166.1 coordinate 4,929,778, forward strand.
TGTGGAATTTAGAGAGGTAAAGGTTTTAAGTTCAATTTTCACTCTGTCATTGGCTTTTTCTGAAAATCAAAAGTAATTAAGGCTATGACGGATATTAGTCTGCCCATCCAGAATTGCTTGTCTTGATCTTATTTTCTTTTTATAAGGCCTAACTTTAAACTAAATCTGGTTCACGGGGATTTGAAATCTTGCATCGAATTGAAATTATGATTAAGGATGTGCAGAAAGAAGAGAAACATCTAGTCCCCTTTACTTTCAGGTTGACCGTCCTTGTATACCATGCACAGACGAATGTTCAAGATACGGCTGTGAGACTTCTTGTGCCATTGCCCACACTGTCCAGAAATCCTTCACTCTCTCCAATATCACCTTGCCATCAAAGAGAGTGACTGTGAATGACACAGGCCATGAGAATCACCAAATCATTACTTACTATCTTACAGGTACGCTTATTTACTAAGTGGTATGTATCATTCTACAGTGTTGTATGATAATCTGGAGTGGAGTTGGAGAAAGCTGGTTCTGTACTCCCTGACCAGTCTTAGCAGAGTTATGTTTAATGCAGAAGTGTTCATAGTGTCTTACAGAGACCAAGCTATGCATGAATATTATTACATTTAAATATGATACTAAATAATTACATTTAAGTAGCATGTGTAGTCATGAATATCCTATTTTTGAATTATTTGTTTAATTAGTTATAGGCTAGCATTTCCTTAAAGAAAAATTGCTTACACGATAAACCCAGAGATCAATCTCCTGTTCATTGTGACACATTTTTATATTAATGGTCAGGTTTTTATTTCTTTGGGTACCAGAATTACTTTCCTGCCATATGGAGACATCAGTGTTTAATAGCGGAAAAAATGATAGAATCATTTATTGAAAGGTTGTGTCGCAGATGAAACCTAAGAAGATTCAGAAAAGAAATATTGTCATTTATTGTCAGTAATTGAATTCTCTAACTACATACTGTGTGTTTTCAGTGAGGGGGGTGACAGGATCTGGGGATGCTGCTCAGGCCTCCTCTAATGGGTTCTATGTGGATGATACGCCACCAGTGTTTGACCCCGAGGTCATGGGAGCATTCTTCTACTATGATGTGGGACAAGGGGAGAGTACTCCAGTCAAGTTTCAGAAAGCTAATGACACAATCAAGTGTATATGGAAATGTGACGATGAGGAGAGCGACATTGTGGTATGTGAAGTATAAGTTTGTAGTGTAGAATGTGACGAGGGGAGCGACATTGTGGTATGTGAAGTATAAGTTTGTAGTGTGGAATGTGACGAGGGGAGCGACATTGTGGTATGTGAAGTATAAGTTTGTAGTGTAGAATGTGACGAGGGGAGCGACATCGTGGTATGTGAAGTATATATTTGTAGTGTGGAATGTGACCAGGGGAGCGACATTGTGGTATGTGAAGTATAAGTTTGTAGTGTAGAATGTGACGAGGGGAGCGACATCGTGTTATGTGAAGTATAGGTTTGTAGTGTGAAATGTGACGAGGGGAGCGACATTGTGGTATGTGAAGTATAAGTTTGTAGTGTAGAATGTGACGAGGGGAGCGACATTGTGGTATGTGAAGTATAAGTTTGTAGTGTAGAATGTGACGAGGGGAGCGACATTGTGGTATGTGAAGTATAAGTTTGTAGTGTAGAATGTGACGAGGGGAGCGACATTGTGGTATGTGAAGTATATATTTGTAGTGTGGAATGTGACGAGGGGAGCGACATTGTGGTATGTGAAGTATAAGTTTGTAGTGTAGAATGTGACGAGGGGAGCGACATTGTGGTATGTGAAGTATAAGTTTGTAGTGTGAAATGTGACGAGGGGAGCGACATTGTGTTATGTGAAATATAAGTTTGTAGTGTGAAATGTGACGAGGAGAGCGACATCGTGGTATGTGAAATATAAGTTTGTAGTGTGAAATGTGACGAGGAGAGCGACATCGTGGTATGTGAAATATAAGTTTGGAATGTGGTAAGGGATCAGTTTCCCATCTCACATGTACATGTATCACAATTCGTTGTTAAAAAAACTGATCAAATATTTACAATACGTGTCGGGAGATGTTAATGTCTTACAAATATTTAAATCTGTTCAAGGAAAACTTTTGGGCCATTGGAACATCACCGGGAGCAACAGATATTCAGAACTTTACATCCACGGGGCAGAATGTTGCAGGAATCAACAGCGGATTGGGTGGAATCCTGGAACATGATCAGGCTTACTATGCTAGCTTTATATGCTCTAATGGTGCAGGGCTAAATACAACCTATGTAGACACTGGAGGTAAGTATTAAGTATTAGAAGCCTATGACAGAAGATCTAGAGTCCTGGCTGTAGTCCTTTGTACAGAGTCTATACAGATGGATTTTTTTTTTGATATAGGAGTGGTGGTGAAGTTAATCCCACCAGATGTTGACATGGTGAATAATACGATACCAGGGACCTCTCACTTTACTGAGGAAGTCTACCCCAAAGAGTCCCTCCAACAACAGGACCCAACCTCTGTAGGATTCACATTCACCAAATCTGATGACCCATCTGTCAACAGATATGGTAGGTCGATACAGATACCCAAATCCATCTATTAATTTTTGGTATATAATGTTCCATTTTCCTGTGAAATTTTTACTTTGTTAGATTTGGAATATTTTAATGACCTTAAAAAGTATTGTGTTAAACTGTGTGTGTGTGGAGATACGATGATGAAAAATTTACTATGTTTATCATTAACTTTTTATGCCCTGAAATCAAAGATGGATGGTGGGTTGATTGTTCATCCATCGATACTCAGCTTTTACTTAGGTTATAACTTCTGAGCCATATTTGGACTTGTTAAAGCCAAATCATGGTCAATTAAAGGTAATGGAGAAAGCTCAGATATACACTTTACATGCTGTAGTGTTGTAAAAAGCCAATTAAGGACAAATTTTGTTTAAATCAAGGCTATTACTACTATATATATATGGTTATTTTCAAACCAATTTATGTTGGTTTTTTGTTGGGTTTTTTTTTCTTCCGTTTTTGGCATTCAACACTTGCAAATGGTTTCACCCCTTTATCAATTTGCCCAGATAGAGTTTTGTTTAAATAGAGATTATTATGTCTGTTTGTAATTTGCCCAGACAGTTTTGTTTAAAGAGAGATTATTCTGTCTGACATGTAATTTGCCAGTCTTAAATTTGCCCACTGACACAATGAAGGCAAAAGAAACAAAAATAAAATGGGGGTGAATATTTCCCTGCATACAGTGTATATGTGTCAAGGCCAAACTTCATACTGTAGCTCTTCATAAAGCAAGTTTTTAAATGACAAACTTGAATTGCTTTTGTGCAGATCTCTGTGTTGGGTCTGAAGAAGAACGAGATGACATTATACCATGCACCTGGGTAGGCTACAATACATCGGGGTCTGCAGAAATAAAGAATGGAGCCCTCTGGATTGATGGTGTAGAGGTCAGAAAACTGTCTGATTTAAAACCGTATCAAGACTACACCAACATCAGCAACACATCATCAAGCAGTTTCACAATGCCAGTGGGCCAGCAAATGTTTGTGACGATGCGTTTGTGTAATGAGGCCATGTTATGTACTAACAAGAGTCTAGGAGTGGTGGTCATCACTAATAGTAATTCTGCAATAGCTACCTCAACCAACGGCAGTGCTATAGAACAGAGATTATCAATAACTACTCGAAAAAGAGCTGTAGCTGAGCTGGACATACAGACACCAAGTGGTGAGTCATCCCATTACATATAAAAGTTTGTATTGTGTTAAATCTATCAAACTGATTTGTTACTAACCATCTAAGTTAAATTGTTAGGTTTATCAGATGGCCAGGCAATCATAGTAACCAAACTCAGTGAAACTGATCTCGCCAATGTCTACCGCTCGGATGCCTCCATAGATTATGTGTCTTACATACAGAATCCAGCTACTTCCATGGACATGGTGGAAAGACTTCTCTACAAAAGGTCACTATTCCGCTTACTAGTAATGGGGATCTTTTACATGCAATTTCAGTGTTTAACCAATTTTGCCTTTCTGTAAATAATTTTGTATTATTAGTCACTGACAATAGTTTTATAAGAAGGCTACAATTTTTAACTGTTATTAAGGACTAATTCAAACATATATAAACACTAACATTGTAGTGGTGAATATTAATGAAGTCTTGTGATTTTCAGGTTTTATGGGCAGAGTTTTGCCTTCTCCTTAGTTCCTCTGGGCAATGTTCCAATGCCGGGTCCTGTAATCATTACTTACCCAGACACTGTGGGTCACGTGACCACAGGAAACAGAACTATGTTACTTCACTGGAATCCAGGTATGTCATCAATTGCCATTAATTGCACATCATCAAAGTTGAGACACTTTATTAGTGAAATGGGCAATGTAAACTGGTTAGTTGAAAATGGCTGTTAAAACCATAATAATTAAATGGTCAATATAAGCACATTTTGATAGTTGAGATTAGCTGTAGTTTAAGGGGACTGATAAGGATGTCACAAAAGCTCAAACTAAAGATGATGTTAATGAAACATTTTTAATTAATGACACCAAATCACTTGGATAGAAATGTTTGTCATATATAGCCATCAATTATTTGACATTGAGAATTCTTTTTTATTTTGAATATGAAAACAATTAATGGTTGTACAAAATGTTATTTTAGTGATGCAATATTGGGAGATATCCAGCAGGACCTGTAGGTATCTCCCGCCAGAGGAACAGGAAGTCTATGATGCAGCCAAACAAACCATGTCTGTCAAGGTATTATTTTATCATTAGGGCTCTTTTTAGAAGATGTTGGCACCCAATCTATTTTTAGAAGTTTTGAAGATGCGTTCTTAAAGACATGAAGTTTTGCTTTTGAGTAAATGATGGCTGGAGGAAGACTCCTACACATCACTTAGAAATACACCTTCCCACCTATCATTGTTTGCCTTAGCTTACATTGTCAGTTTTCTTGTTTGTACATGATAATGATGACCGTTTGTTTTATTTGAAATTGATTAGTGACTACTATGTACTTGTGTATTACAGGTGTGTGATACTTATGCAGAAGATAAGATTGGTAAAACCAACTCTAGGAGGAAGAGAGCAGCACCAGAGCTAGCTGTCAGTTATTATGAGAAAGAAACCATGTTCATTCTCTCTGAAACTAGAGCTTCTATTTATAATTCTGCACCACAGTTAGATAGTCAAACAGAGGTCAACATCATGGAAGACTCGGGTAAAGGACTTTCTAATTCTGTTGTTGTTTCCCTGAAATTTCAGTCTGCAAAATTCTATTTTAGACTACCTATCACTCTTTTTTATGATAAATATTGTGTACATATGGATTTGCTGTGAATAAATAGTTTTGGGATTAAAACACATTTTTAATACAGCTTTAATTGATCCTGGTATAGTGCGATGCAGACTTTATTGATATGATTAATACTTGTTTAACGCAGAATATGACATGATTACAGGAACTCTAAATTATCAGCTCTCAGCAGTAGATGAAGAAGGAGATCACATCATCTTTACTCTCTTAAGTCAGACAGTGAAAGGAGAAGTGTCTCTGTCAAATGATGGCTTGTAAGTTGTGAGACTGAAAAAAAAGAAGGGGGGGGGGCAAGATAATGTCCTGTCTTGGTTCTATTGTGTTCACTGACAATTGCATTTCTTTATTAATATTCTAAACCACAGGTCATTTAGCCTATATCATTAATATAAAAATCTAAACCAACCCTGACCTATGGTCATGTGCTCAAGGTTAATATGTGTTCAAGGTTAATGAGAGAAATTGTTAATGTGCCAGAGTTAATAAGTCCCATGGGTACTTTCTAGTTTTTAGCTGATATATGAACTTTTCTGATCAAACTTTGACTGACAGACATTGACATAAGTTTTTCCCTTGTTTGCTTCTCTAAAACCAACAGGCCAATTTTCACCAAACTTTGTACGAATTGAAAGTATATTTGAGTAAAGTTGATTAAAGTTTGTTCAAGTAAAGGGCCTTGCTGCTTTCCAAGGAGAAATAATTTGGAATTAGCAATAATGTGATGGGGGTGTTAAATAAATCTTTCAAGAACCATTCAACCAGAAAAACCATGGTTTAACAAGTTTGGCAAAAAGAAGGCCACAGAAAGTGGTTTAGTGTTATTAAAGAAATATTTAGGTAAAAAAGAGATAAGATTTTTAAATATAAATATCTTTATTCCATGACCTGGATCTAGAGTGGATCCACAAGTTTGATGTTGTAACTTAGGAGTTTTTATCACTGTATGAACAAGGTGACTTGGGTGAGCATTTTGGTCCTTGGATAGGTGTAAGTTAGCATTTGGTCTGTGGGTAGGTGTAGGTGAGCATTTTGGTCCATGGGCTGCTTACTATTTCATGAGTATGGTTGTTTACATCATATTCCTCAAATAGAAATCGGTATTCATGATATGAATTATCTCCCTTTTAAAAAAAAAAAATTCCATCACCTTCATTGGGAAAATTCCCTGCCCAGAAAATGATTATTGATAAACGTAGTCCTTTCACAATTTAATAACAAACCATTAATATATATATTTTTATATGCATATCTATAATATGTTAACTTCAAAGACAAATCCAGTTCTGTTTTATTTTTTGTTTTTTGGTGGGGTTTTTTTTTGGAAAGAGTAAAATTGTATTTCATGTACATCGATCATTACAAATAAGAATTTAAGAAATGTACCTTGTTATAGATAAGGATTTTTAAGAGATAATAATACTCAGCACATGTTTTCTTCAGTTTGGTCTATACTCCTTGTGTTGACTGTTCTGGTACTGAGACAATTAGCATCATGCTCACCGAGAACCAGACAACCCCAGAAATTCCAGCAGCCAGCTCAGAAGTGACCATTAACATTAACATCCAACCAATCAACGATCTCCCAGTAGTCTTCTTGACGCTGAATGGTTCATCACTTCTGAGTAAAGATCCAACAGAGGACGTTATAGTATGTGTGATTCTTAAGTTAGCTCACTCAAGCTGGAAACCCAGGTGACCTTTTGGAATGAAGTTTTGAATGTAGTGCATCTGATTATATGTCATTGAGTGATACACTTTTCATGTTTTAAGCTTATCTGTGCCATAGTGTGGAGTTTATCATATGTATCTTTGAAATGTTCTTTTGTAAGTGGAATCCTTAATGTATTCCCCAGTTTGCTTTGCTTAATTTTGGAGTCCACAAGAAAGGGTCTGGAGTTGAAAGAAATGGTTTTTGTTTTTATATAAGAGCAAGAAGTGGATTGTATCATAGTGACACATGGACCTTGGTTATAAAATATCTGAATGTACATATTTTATCCTGTTATTTTCCTTTACAGGTTTTACTTGAGGCTATCAATAACTTCAATTCCAATGAGAGCAGGAACTGGAAGGCCAGGATTGGAGCGTATGACGTAGAAAAAAGTGACACACTGAAACTCTTGCTATCCAATCCTCTCCATTTAAACATTTCGGTAACAGAGGAAAATGATCAAGTGCCTCAACTCTTGAAAGACTGTAATAGTAGTAGTGAAATTTGGGTAAGCTTGAGAAAAACTGTAATAGTAGTGGTGAAATTTGGGTAAGCTTGAGAAAGACTGTAATAGTAGTAGTGGAATTTGAGTAAGTTTGAGGGAGACTGTAATAGTAGTAGTGGAATTTGAGTAAGTTTGAGGAAGATTGTAATAGTAGTAGTGAAATAGAAAGACTGTAATAGTAGTAGTGGAATTTGGGTAAGCTTGAGAAAGACTGTAATAGTAGTAGTGAAATTTTAGTAAGTTTGAGAAAGACTGTAATAGTAGTAGTGGAATTTGGGTAAGCTTGAGAAAGACTGTAATAGTAGTAGTGAAATTTTAGTAAGTTTGAGGGAGACTGTAATAGTAGTAGTGAAATTTTAGTAAGTTTGAGGGAGACTGTAATAGTAGTAGTGAAATTTGGGTAAGCTTGAGAAAGACTGTAATAGTAGTAGTGGAATTTGGGTAAGCTTGAGAAAGACTGTAATAGTAGTAGTGGAATTTGAGTAAGTTTGAGGGAGACTGTAATAGTAGTGGTGAAATTTGGGTAAGCTTGAGGGAGACTGTAATAGTAGTAATGAAATTTGAGAAAGACTGTAATAGTTGTAGTGAACTTTGGATAAGTTTGAGGAATATTCTTTATCCTTGTGTTACTCAAAATGGCAAAATGAGAGTATATGGGATCCCTGCAATGCACTTCAGAATTGTTCAGATTTAAGATATGTTATTAATTTCCTTGAAAAGCTTGCTCTGTACATGTTTCATAATTCCAAATTTTGTAGTATCGGAACTTTTCTTTTAGCTTTATTGCATGTGATCAAAATTACCATGACTTTGTAGCCCAGTGGTAGCATGTACTTGCCACAGCTTTTAGAACATGTACTTATACACAGAATAATATTATGTACCTCTTCTGCATCACACAATTTGAATCTTTGTGAAATTATTCATAACACCGCTCCTGATTTTGAAACTAAAATACATCAACACTACAATCATGGCTTGAAATTCCTTGTGCCTCCTGGGCCACAAAGCTTTGGATTAGGATTCTGAAACATTTGCAGTATAAGATGCTTTTTTTATTTAGCCAACCATGATACCTTGTACAAACAGCTTCACCAGCAGCCTCCCACACCCACCATCCAACATGTCTTGGTTGACATATGTCATACAGTTCACCCAGCCCATGAATGAGTTTGGCAACTACACTGTCAGTTTCTATTTTGAGGACTCTTCACATGGGACCTCCCTACCCGTGAACATTAAATTTGGCATAATGGAGATGCCTTGTCACAATGGAGGATCATGTCGAGGTAATGTGTGATGTGATCATGTGCATTGTTGAATAAGCCCCTCAAATATTTACTACATTTTCCCGATCTAACAGAAGAACCACGGTCTGCCTTGCCTCTCTTACTGGGCTTTTGGTTGAATGGCACACGGAGATTTTCTATTTAATTGAAGTAAATTTGAAACACCTTTCAGCAAAATATTCATGTCTGTGCCCCATAGGAGGTAATAAAAGTGAGACTGGTTGTGGTTTTTCAAGGATGCCTAATTTGCTAAGAATACAGTATGTGGATGTATCTAAAGAAGGATGTTTTCATTCCTTAATGCAAGATGACAGCATTTTAAAAATTCTAAAGTCCAGGAGGTTTTTAACTCCAAAGAATAATTATCCCAATAACATAAAAGTTGGTATCACTTTAGATTTTAAAAAGGTATTTAAATTTAAAGAAAAAATATGAACTGCATATATGAAAATTAAAGTCACTGGAATCTACCCTCGGGCTGATATGGGGTCACTCGGGCTGATGTGGCATATGATGTGGATTTTAGCATGTAATATTCTCCCTATATATGAACATTACAGCCACTGGAATCTACCCATGTGATGACACACACAGGACACACAGCTTTGATGCGTACTACCAGTGTCAGTGTACGGGAGGATACCAGGGTAGATACTGCACCAAGGAGGTCAACGAATGCCTCAGTGATCCGTGTCTTCCTCCATTTGTCTGTTATGATGACCTTGACAGCTACCACTGTGCCTGCCCCTCAGACAACCCTAACTGTGAACTGGTCATGTGGATGATGGTGGTCATTTCAATCATTGTGGTCATTATTCTAATACTGATTGGCATTGCTGTCTACCGGTACAGGAAGCAAAGGAGGTAAAATCAGCAACTAAGAAAGTCTATTTTCAATTTTTTAAAACTAATACTTAGAGCAAATCAAAGCAATTTAGATGAAATATCTTATGTTGTGGGTTGTCACTTGAAAACTTTTCCAAAATGAAATACTGTTAAAAAAAAGGCTGCTGTCATTGTTTTTATCAATATAAGCTTATGTATATTTCAGACTTTAGATAATTTAATAAATGTTGGTTGTTGTTTTTTAAATTGGTCATGAACACATGAATAACTTTCATTTTTGACAGTCTGCTAAAATTTGAAAGAAAGTTTATTCTAATGCAGATAGATGGTGAAGCCTTCCCTTCATTCTTTAGAGGGGGGTTGTTAGATGAAAAATACAAATTAAACTAGTTATAGCTATGGTATTGAATTTAGCATGAGCAATGTCACAAACATGTGAATTTCCCTCCATTCTTTAGCAATGGTCCAAAAATCACTATATTTTCACTTTTTGGCTCCAGATGCTTTGTGTTAACACAATTGAGAAAATCTTGATATTGCAAATTTATTGAAAAGGTTTGAATGATATATTCAGCCTTTGATTTTTACCTGAAAAACTTTCATGAAAGTGTTACAATTTTTTTTAATTCAACTTTGAAGTCATTATATACTCGACATAAGAGAATTGTTACATTTCACTTATTTATCAAAGCTACTAAAGGTAATTAGAATACAAGTCAAGATTTTATCTAATGTGTGGAACTAATTTGTATAATTGTATGTCTTCTATATTTCAGCAAGGATTATCTTTTAAAGTAAGTTGGATAGTACTAAATAATTTTGTTTGTCAAATTGACTATATTTAAGTATTACTTATTAATAATATGTTGTATCTTGTAAAGATTTTTTTTTATTGGAAATAATGGGATGATCTTTGTCAAATCTAGCAAAACTTTTGTCAAATATACACATCTTATTAGAATGTTTCTTAGTTCATGTCAGAAATGTTTTCTATTGTAGAAAAAGCTCTTCAGAAACATCTATTCCTAGTATACTGGAAGGCAGTGAAGGTGGGTCAGCACCATGTTTTTGTACATTGCTAGAATTAAGAATATGCAAATCAAGTTATAATTTTCTGTATGCAGTCAATGTCATTTACCATGAAAAAGCTGCAATGATGGATTTTTCAGGTCTCCCGAAACCTTTGGATCACCAAAACTGAGATCTCTTTTGAACAGTTTTAGATGTTTTTTTCTGCAACAAAGAGTGTCATGATCTCAGATAGAGGTCAAGGACACTGATTTGAAAAATATTTTAAAAATCAATCTCCTGGGACCATAGATGTACTTCTTTAGTGAAGGGATGTCAGAAATTGATTTTATTCACAAAGGTTGTGTTCTTGACCTTGGATTCATGTCAGATAGCCTAAGTCAGGGTATCTAGTATGGAGCTATATTTGTAAGAGTTCAAGAGTTACTATGTCAGGGTATCTGGTATGGAGCTATATATGTAAGAGTTCACAAGTTACTACACTTCTGAAAATATCAGATGGGCAGACTTGCAGTATGAGCATGGCTCTTGTTAAAACAAACTGTTATCCATCAGTTTGCATCATTTCTTGTAATCGGGCATTGCAAATGAAGCATTTTATCATCTAGCTCCCCTCGTTTTGTCACTGATAATGTTGTTTCTTGTTTCAAAAACCTCACATACATGTAGGTTGGAGAACATGATTAATTTGTCTCCCTTTGATCTATCTTTAAGAGACACATAAGTACCAGTCATAACAATGTGAATCACATTCTCTGCAGAAAGGAAAATTGTACAAAAAATATGATGTTAAAAAAATAGATATCCAGGAAAAGTAGCACATTCATTCTTAATGTCGCATCTTGGATCACCATTAATTATTCTCTATAATGTATAACAAACATTGCAAAATAATGAATATTTTTCATGAAAATAGAGTATACTTTACCTAGAAACATGAAAGTCCTTTTAGGGAACAAATTAGACTAAATATATTATATGAGAATTGATCACTACTGTGGAAATGTCACCAGCTTCAGGTGAAGTGCCACCAATTTTGACCCATGCATGCATGGTTCTTTTTCTTGCCAAAGCCCACTGTGAATTGACAATGTATTTTTGCATCATTTTTAGATGAATTTACAGACTCTGATGAGGAAACCAAGTTTGAATTTGTAAGTTTTACTTAGTATTATGCGTTGTAAGTTTTTTTATCTGATACTTATGTAATTTTCAGGTTGGAAGGCTATTAATATTCACTTTCAATGTATCTGTATGCATTTTCCTTCAATTAATGATGTAAAAGAAAACTGAAATCTAATTTCATTCCTTTGCTTCTTGATACAAAAGAATCTGCTGCTCTTCAATTCACTACAGGAATGGTTATATAGGCTTTGTATGCCTAGAAGGTTATAAATTTCATGATACAGGATTTGTATACCCAGCAGGTTATAAATTTCATGATATAGGCTTTGTATGCCTAGCAGGTTATAAATTTCATAATATATGCTTTGTATACCTAGCAGGTTATAAGTTTCTTGATATAGGCTTTGTATACCTAGCAGGTTATAAGTTTCTTGATATAGGCTTTGTATACCCAGCAGGTTATAAATTTCATGATATAGGCTCTGTATAACCTAGCAGGTTATAGATTGCATGATATAGGCTTTGTATACCTAGCAGGTTATAAGTTTCTTGATATAGGCTTTGTATACCTAGCAGGTTATAAATTTCATAATATATGCTTTGTATACCTAGCAGGTTATAGATTTCATGATATAGACTCTGCATACCTAGCAGGTTATAGATTGCATGATATAGGCTTTGTATACCTAGCAGGTTATAAATTTCATAATATATGCTTTGTATACCTAGCAGGTTATAGATTGCATGATATAGGCTCTGTATACCTAGCAGGTTATAGATTTCATGATACTTCTTTGATTTAGAGTTGTATCTAAATATATGATCTCTCTATTCCAAACACTTTCCAATTTCAGTGTATCATTGACTCTTGATTGTTTGATGGGTAGATTTTACAATCAAGACAAATGCAATTCACATAGATTACTTAAACTGACTTGATAATCCATACTTCACTTTAGGGACAGCAATTGGAAGAAGAAGAAGATAATTATCTTAACATGGAACCTCGTTTTCTAGTAAGTTTATATTGAATTGAAAGCCCTCTATTTCTGAGATTATTGTGGTATCTGTGTTAGAAATTACATTATATTTTTCTCACAGGACCAAGAAAAGAAAGTATTTTGGCAAGTGAATTCCAGTAAAGACTCCCATCAAACTTTTGCCAAAGAAGGTGAAGATGAAACTTCTGCTGAAGATGAGGATGATCATATAACACAGGCTGAAGATGACAATGGAAGTACCAGTGTTGAAATAGATGATCAATCATTTGTACACCCCCCACCAGTAAGTACATAGTATTCAAATGACAGGTGTCTCTTCATTGTTGTTCTTTCAGCTCATTGTATTTAATCAAACCATTTGTATTTCAGAATTTTAACTCTCCAACACATATTGAAATGCAATATGTGAAACACTACCAACGTCATAGAAAAACAACTTTCCAGCCACTGGTACCAACAGCGTCTGATCAAAATGGTCCCCTCCCACCAGTAACGAAGAGGAAGTCTTTCCGGAAAAGAAGAGTGGCACCAAATCCAACAGGAAGTCAGACTGAAGATTTTGTTGTGTCAGCTGGTCCAAGCAACAAGCAGTACATCGGTGAATCGCTCCCCATCCTTCTAGAGGGCAAGAGAGTGGAGACCCTAAATGATGGCAGAACTGAAAGCTCATCTTCCTTGAAGTCTGAACTTGCGAGTCGAGGATCACCGGATGGTAGAGAGTATAACACACAGTCTCCTATTGACCCAGATCGCTTCAATCCTCGACTGGCTTTGCATTTCGGTTCAGAGGAAGACAATTGTGATGAACAGTCCCAGGCTTAAATGAATGAATCCAATTTGTGACCATGATAAAAATTAACTATATGTGAATATACATGTATATTTGATGACTGGTCACATTTGTGTGAGAAACATTTCGTTATTTTTTTCTTCTCTCTCTTTCTTTGAAGGCATTTCGTGTATAATTAGTTCTCTATCAGTGACTGAATGTACTTTTTTTCTACCACACAATGAATTATGTAAAAAGTTTCAAAATTAAATCTAATTTTAATCTTTCACTGTATTGGTAATTTTGGGGTTTGGTGGCCATGTAAGCTAAAGAGATTTTCCCTATACATGTGTACAAGAACTGAAGGACTAAACATAGAATGTAGAGAATGTTGGTTCCCAACATTTATAATTGGAGACAGAAATTTTTTTTAAAAATTTACATATCTCATCCTAAAATTTTATTAAAATCTACTTCATTTTTCAATTGATACTGTAATGTGTCAATTACCACCAAGCCTGTGTATGCTTCCATACATAAAGAGGTATCCAGACTTTGGGGGGGGGGGGGGGGGGGGGGGGGGGGGGGGGGGGGGGGCTTTTACAAGAGTTTGACAGTTTTCTGGACTCTTTAGCTCGCAAGTGAGTTTTTCTGATTGCTGGTGGCAGCATTAACTTCTCACATTTTCATCTTCTCCATGACCACTGAGCCATTTTCAATCAATGTTGGCACAAATCCTTGCATGAGGGTGAATCTGTATCAAGAAAAGACAAAAATAAGGCAGAGTTGTTTAAAAATCTTTTCTTCAAGAACCACTTGAAATTTACATGTAGTGTAGATGCAGTTTGTTCAAATCATGCCCGCTACCTGGGATAGGGTGGAGCCACAATAGTGGATAAAATTTTAAATGCAGATATATAGGAAAATCTTCTAAGAACCATGGGGCAGAAAAGTGGAAAATTACTCTAAAGCTTTATGACAGAGAGGATTAGGATGTGGGCCACAATAGGGGATCAAAGTCTTGTATATGGAGTTTACAAAACAAATTATTTTCAAAAGTAGCAGGGTCACCCTAATGCCCTTTTTATACGGATGCGTATTAAAAGGGAGCATACCATTTGAGCTGCAAATTCTCTTTTTCCATTTTTAGCTTATCTAAGCCAAAGACTCAAGTGAGCTTTTCTGATCAATAGTCTGTTATCTGTCGGCGACGGCGTAATCTTTTCACATTTTCATCTTCTCTAGAACCACTGGGCCAATTTCAACCAAACTTGGCACAAAGCATCCTTGGATGAAGGCCAAAGGGGCTTTCAAATTTGTTAAAATGAAGGGTCATGACCCCTTCAAATGGAAGATAGTCACAAAAATAGGGTGGGGTCATTTAAAAATCTTTTCAAGAACAATTTGGCCAGACGAGCTGAAATTTACACGAAAGCTTCCTGACATAGTGCAGGTTCAAGTTTGTAAAACTTGTAATCCCTGGGGTAGGATGGAGCCACAATAGGGATTGAAGTTTTATGTACAAATATATAGGGAAAATCTTTAAAAATCCTCTACCCAAGAACCACTGGACCAGAAAAGCTGAGATTTACATGAAAGCTTCCAGACATAGTACACATTCAAATTTGAAAAAAATAATGGTCCCTGGGGGTAGGATGGGGCCATAATAGGGGATCAAAGTTTTACACACTGGTGCACGTGTGTAGAGAAAAGAAAATTAAAATCTCAAGAACCATTGGGCCAAAGAAGTTTACATTTGCATGAAAGCTTCGATCGATCCTGACATCGTGCAGATTTAAGTTTGTGAAAATCATGACTCCCGGGGGTAGGATGGGGCCACAATGGGGGATCAAAGTTTTCCAAGCAAATATATAGAGGGGAAAATCTCACAAACCAGTGGACCAGAAAACTAGAAATTTACAGGAAAGCATCCTGACATTGTAGATATTCAAGTTTGTTAAAATCATGGGGATAGGATGGGGCCACAATAGGGTATAAAAGTTATGCATTCAAATATATCGGGAGAAAGTCTTTTAAAGAACCACTGGACTTGGGAAGTACACATTTACATGAAGGCTTCCCGACATAGTGCAGATTCAAGTTCGTTAAAATCATGGCCCCGGGGGTAAGAAGGGGCACAATAGGGGATCAAAATTTTACATACAAATATATAGGGAAAATCATTAAAAATCTTCTGAAGAATTACTGGGCCAGAAAAGTTATACATGGAAGCTTCCTGACATGCAGATTCACGTTTGTAAAATTCATGGCCCCAGTAGGTAGGTTCGACTAAAGTTTTACATGCGAATATATATGGAATGTCTTTAAACCTATATGTATTCAAAAAAAATATGGCACGAGCTTTGTTTATATAACAACGAATCTCACTTGTAACTAAAAAAAACTGATATTAAAATTTTGATTGACCATTAGAAATACCTTGGTTAAGGATTGTAAACAATAAAAATGGAAAAAGGAAATTTTTAGTCCAATCGCGTCCATACCCCTTTACATGTAAATGTTACTTCCCAATAAATTTAATGCGAAGTAAATTAATGTGCATTGAATTAATTTGAATGAAAAGGCATTCACACGGCAGTAATGCAAAATAAACTTGTGATACCTTTTGTGTAAATAACAATTTTCTATTCTCAGAAGGTTTTATTTTGCAACCGGAGTCACCCTCCAACCCCCTTCCACACATGCCCACTTTGGGTGTTTCGCGTCTCGGTGAAGCATTCGGCTTCCAATTGCCTACTTGTAGGTCCCGTGGGGATCCGGGTTGAAACAGGTCCTCGGTACCCCTTGCTTGTCGTTAGAGGTGACAAAAGAGGATAGACTTAAATTTTTCAGCCCTTCACCGGCAACCGTGACGTATCCATGTGAGAGAAAGATTCTCGAGAGGGACGTTAAACAATATTCAACCAATCAATGCCTACACTTGCCAATGGAGCACAGTACGCCATTGACACGCCTCTCTAATTTTGATTAATGAGGTACTCTACACCTTCATAATGACTGACTTTCTTTTCAAACATGGATGAAAATATAAATATCGGCGATATGTGTCTATTCATTTCAAAATGCATCGCCTAGCTGAGTAGATAAGAGTCCAGCAGAGGTTTTAATTTTTTTCTTTCAAATTGCTATCTGCTAAAACTGCATGTTTGGCTGAATAAAGTAAATTTAAAAGTTTTCAATTTCAAAATATTGTACATATACTTCACTTTTAATTCACATCAAAATTCTCTGGTGTAGCATACATCCAATTAAGTAAAAGGGCACTGTTCCGTATAAAACTATATATGTAATACATTTAATTATTTGAGATGTACGAGAAAATAGATTTTTGCTTGTGTGCAACAGTATTAAATTTTGTTCGAACTTTTACATGTTTGCATGCCTCGGGTTCATCACCAGTACTGGGTGAATTTATAGGGCTTCAAAAAACGTATAGTAAGAAAAAGGACAAATAAAAATCTAAAAGTTCAAAATAAGATCTAATCCATAATTAACACCAACAACATGCGTATCCTTTTAAAAAATGTCAAACTCCGTTAAGATTACGTTTATATCTCTCCGCGACTCGTTAAAAAGTCTTGGCTTTTAAATCCAAAAAACAAACAAACAAAAAAACAAACAAACTAAGAATGCGATGCATATCGCGCAGAGAAACCTATACTGCAAGTGTAGGTATTGGTTTCTCGGATTTGACGATCTCCATTTGCCTGCTCTTAAAGCTGTATGGTCCGAATTACAATATTTTTTTCCATCTCGTAGAAACACTATTAAATCATCACACATATGTAGTTATGAGACTGTACGACATATCATAAATTATTTCACCTGTTTTAACCCAAATAATTTGATTTTAAATCGATGTTTACAAATAACCGCGTCACTCTGCCATTTCAAGTGACAATCACGTGACCAGTTCAAACTTTCAGATCATCGGTGGTCTTATCTGTGTAAAGCTGTGTATTTTGTTATAACAGTACCGTACCATAAGTTTAATAGAAATAAAAATATCAAATACCTCTTAGCAATTCGTTGTTTTACGCTCTTTCAGCTTTAAAACTAGACATTTGCGTATGAATTAATACATCATGTTGGGATTCCCCTGACGCGCGTGGGTCTATTTATAGACGTCTATTATGGGATGATTTATATATGTAGCCACTATATTTACTTTCTAAATAATATTCGCACTGTTTTCTTTTACATGCAGATGTTTTCAAGCATGTAATTAAGGGAAAGTTAATAACTTTATAAAGTAATTAATCTGCTTTAAAGTAATTATGTACAAAAATAATACATGAACATCGGGTCATACAGCTTTAATGAGATCCTAGGCTTCTGTCGGAAATTTGAATGTTTCTTTACTCGATCAAAAAACGGCTTTCGAGGAATACATTTATTATTATTATTTTTTTTTTTTAATTTTTTTTTTTTTTTTTTGCTCTAGCTGTTTCATCAGTACGAGACATGCTTCTGCAGATATTCATTTCTCACATTATCACCAGTGTGAGATCGACTTTACCCATGTGAGACAGCCATGTGAGATTTTTCTGTCTCACACTGCTGCGACGTCATTTGATTGTGACGTCATATATTTTCTATGATTTACGTTACACGGTGAAGATTTACGTTACACGGTGAAGTAAAAATATTTTGCATTGTTATCTTTAAATTTTAATGTAGTATAGCTTTCTGGTGGACAACCTTGGGGTTTTTAGTTTACACTTACAGTGTAAACCATTTTCGGGTATGCTCTTTCTGCCTATCTAATTAGTTTTTGCATCGAAGTTCAAATGAGGATTTTGATAATCTAAAATTTTCTGAAAGCTCCTAATTTTATGCACTAAACTGTAGTTAAAATGTGAGAAAAATAATCCTTCATTATTTACTCGTGTGGGATAGGGAAATTCCACCTCTGGAACAAGATTCGCTGTCTAGGACTCGGCAAAGCCTCGTCCAAGACTGCGAATCTTGTCCCCTCGGTGGAATTTCCCTATCTCACACTCGTACTAATGAAGGATTCTATTATTCTCTTTCTATGTTGATAGCTGACGTCTGAAGTGTTCATTTTCTCTTCCACAACCCTCTAGTCGACCTCGTTTTGGGTCTGGACCTTTTTATCTTAAACCATCATGGGTTATGGATTATTTTTCTTCCGAATTATGCCGCCAGTTTCCTTAAACTCAAATTTACTAACAAAGGAATAGATGACAAAAGCAACATTCGTCGTCATAAAAAAGTTCAGTCTTGTTTTTCAACATATTTCAAGTTCAAGTCTAAACCATGTATTCCTACAAATATACTTTTACCAGTGCGTCCAAACTGTCTGATTATAAATAAACTTTGCAGTGCCTAGATATTGACCATCTTATACTTAATCCACCTACGTGTTTTTGTTCTTCGTCTTCTTTCAACTACATGTATAGTCCAGCTGGACATTACTAATTCCATGTGTTGCTATACCACTTTCAAAAAGTTAAAGCTGAAGCCTTTAGTTTCACAATTAATTTGCGAAAAGTTTCTTCAAAATCTGGCCCATTTACTTGTTTGAAGAACTGAAAGAAATTTTCATGAGGTTGACCTTGAGTCTCGTATCTGGAACTTAATCTGTTAAATGCCTTCTTCAACTTCCATTACTCTCTCTATCTCTCTGGATTCCCCCCCCCCCCCTCTAAATCGCAAATTCTTTATATTTTTCATTAATTTTGTAAGTGTAGAATAGTTTCCTATACCCCTCCCACTCAATAGAGAGTATTGTTGTTGGGTTTGTTTCTCTCTCTCTCTCTCTCTCTCTCTCTCTCTCTCTCTCTCTCTCTCTCTCTCGTTACTTAGAGACTCGTGATGCCTGTATTAGGACTTGACATATTTTGCATCATTGACTGATACTGAGTTGAATGTGTATGTAATCTGAATTCGGGAAACTTTTGCAAATGTAGAAATATTATTTATATATATGAATGATTTTAATCTAGGATTTTAAAATCCAGTGTATAGAGTAGAGCAATCTTGGATGCACGTATTGAATAATAACGTAGTGGATATATGGGATTATGTGATGCAATACAAAAAGTTAATGTGGGGGTGTGTGAGAGCTGATTTAGCATCCGAACTGTGTAATCATAATAAGCAGACAACATATTGTCATCTTCAATCAATATACCGGTACATGTTACAAACGAAAAAGAAAGAATTAGAATGAAAAAGAATTTTAAAAAACCTGTAAATATGTCTGAATATTTGAGAGAGGGTTGATAGACAGATAGAGAGAGGGGGGATTAAACAACGAGAGAGAAGGAAAGGATTATACAGAGAGAATTGATTTATATCCCATTTCCCAAACAATATCTACATAAAAAATCATGACGCTGTCATAAGCAACAAAGAAGTAGTTTAAAATTTAAAAATCACAATGTGGAGTCGTTTAAGAAATTCTTAAACCCAACAAAACTATTTACGCAGTACTGAGTGGAATAAATTAAACAATAAAATTAAGTTCTACATAAAACCCTCTCAGTTGGTACACATAGCATCCATTCGGATGTGGCGATATTTTCTTCCTTTTCTTCACGGGAGGAGAGGATGACGCAGCCTAGTTAACATTACGGTAATAACCTTAGTTAACCGTGAAGCGTAACGAATGTGTACGGCATTTTACCCTCTCCTGTTTCGATAAACAAGATTATCTTTAAAAGGTTTTCGAAAACGGGTGTTGTGGGTAATTTTAGATCTATATGCATTCACAATGTGACTAAGTTCTGTTACAAAAAAAAAAAAATAATAATTAAAAAAAAATAAAAATTAAAGGAGAGTTAGCTGTCGGATATGCCCTTTCTATAAACTGTAGATAATATATGAGACAATTGTCATTCATTATAAGCTCGTTTGGGATACTGGGGTAGTGAAAGTCGTCTCCTACGAGATCGTGAATCTTGTCCCCCTCGGTGGAATTTCACAATCCTACACGTGATATATAATGCATGATTCTACGTTATCAGTCTTAGACATCAGATAATTTATATATAACTAACTACGTTCATCCTGACGGTAAGAGAGGGACTATTTTAAAGTTGTTAAAAAAATTTCTCATTCGTTTTGATTTGGTTAATAAAATATGTTCAAGGCAAAAACAACGGTAGCATATGATACGAAATTACGAAATATTTTATTTAAATTTGGTAGATTGATGACGATATACATATACAGCAGTTCTATTTCGTTGAACAATATTACTAATACCCGAGATTACTAATACCCGCATCAATCCCGTTAATATTACTAATACCCGAGATTACTAATACCCGCATCAATCCCGTTAATATTACTAATACCCGGGATTACTAATACCCGCATCAATCCCGTTTATATTACTAATACCCGCATCAATCCCGTTAAATTGCATTCAGAATGCAAATTATTTCTTTAAAAAAACACCTTTGCATTAGTATACAAATTTATAAACAGGGTTTACTGCAAAATGAAGTACAGGTACACTGAAGGTGATTGCATTTCCGACAAAACATGGTGACTGAATGTATACCGTGTGTTAAAAGAATAGAAAAACAGAAAGATCTTTTAAATTTTGCAGAGTAATTGTAGACACGACATGTCAGTATTTGTCCACGTGTTTAAAAGAATATATCACTGAAAGCACGACCTTCTGCAACAAATGGGTATTTGTAATGGGTTTATAAGGCCTAATCTTTTGAAATGGTTTACGTGATTTTGCAATAATTCTATTATGGAAAAAATAACCCCGGGATTCTTCTTATGTTTTCAGCTTAAACATTGGTAAAGAAACAAATCTAATGGCAGATCTAGAATATTTGATTCCCTTTGGCAGCATGATAGGGGGTGTAACTAGAACATTTCTTCCTGGTCTCGGGAGACATGTTGGTTCTAGTGTACTCAGCTAATTATTCTCTATTGAGTATCTCCATATATTTAAAACGCAAATATGACGTTGAACTTTTCACTGAACATGTACATTTAAACGAACACATCTTTAAATTTCCATGAGTTTATTTAAAGTCTAGGATTACTTTAAACATTTATTTTAAAGATATGATAAAACGACATTTGCCCTCTGAATTGTTTGCATGATGTATTGATATATGGCCAACAGAAGGAAGAAACTATTAGGAGAACTACAGCTTTGTAGAGATCCTCATTAGTGTCATAAACACGTCAACGGTACCTGTAGTGCCGTGACGGAGACAAATCCATAAAAAAATCAAGGGGTGACAACCTGAGATGGCAACTTTTCTTCTTCAAAACGAAATGCAGACTCCAGATTGGAATAAAATGATATGGGCCCAGATTCATAAAACATCTAATGACAAAGATCTCCGGTCTTTTAACTGTCGATAGAACTTTCTCTCTATCATAAATTCTGTCGAACATTGTCAGATGATGGGCTAAACGTGAAAAAAGAAGAATTTGATACCTTGTCAGAATGGATAGAAAGTATAAGAGGAATATTAAAAGCAAGTATTAGACACGTTAAAACAAGAGTACGTACCAGACATCATTTTGTGTATAAGTAAACCAGAAGTGTTAAAAGAATTAGCTAGGTTAAATGAGGAATATGTTTTAGTCCTAGTTATACGATGGTCATTAAAAAGGTATGTAGACTTTTGTCACAACTTTTTTTTCCTGAACGTCATATTCACCCAAAAGTGGTAGACATAATCAGACAACAAATGATTTTAATTTTACTGAAGAAAATTCAGATGCGTTACGATATATATCAGAAAATATTTCAAAAATTAGAATTGAAAAATAAGTTCACGGTGCATGATAAGATTCTGTTTACAAAAATAATCAGGTGATGGTAATTGTCATATCTCTGCAAGGTGAAGATAACGAACAGTGATCAATCTCATAACTCCTACAAGCAATACAAAATAAATAGTTGGGCAAACACGGACCCCTGGACACACCAGAGGTGGGATCAGGTGCCTAGGAGGAGTAAACATCCCCTGTTGACCGGTCACACCCGCCGTGAGCCCCAAGAAATGGCACTAAAATAATAAAATTATTACATCTCTAATGGAAACTGTTAACATGCTGGAAGAGGCGGATGATATGTCAAAAGTGAGTCGTGCTTTAGTGTATAAATGACACAGACGATTTTTTTATGGTAGAGATTCTATATTAGACGACGAACGTCCTGGTAGAAAACAAATCATTCGTGAAGAACTTGTCGAAAGGATAAGTAACGCTCTAGAAAAGGATGACCGCGTCACAGTCGCGGACTTATCAGACATCTTTGATGTTAGTACCGACACTGTTTTACTATTCTTACTGAACATTGTGAGCAAACTGGACAACATGAGAAGAGTTGCAGCCCGCTAGATACCTAGACGATAAAGCTAGAAGGCGCCACAGGCTGTGTGGGCCAGGTAGAGGAGAATATTTTGAGAAACTGTGAAACGTGATCTGTAAAGTTGGGTTTTTGACAGAACGATGGTCCATGGCTAAAGAACATAATGTTTTTAAGATATTTAATAAAACAAAATTTAATTTTATATCCCAGTCAGTGGTACGCATGGGTATCGTTAACGTACCTATAGATACATTGCTGAATCCAATAAATGTTCTACCTAGTTCCTCACATAAATATTATTAGGGGATGTGTTTGCATAGGGTCGATATTCAGCCAATAAACTTTTTATTATAATTTTCTTCTTTATATTTTACGAATTTCTAATTTTAGACGTGCTCCTTCGTTTACATTTTAGGTAGCAAACGAGGTGTTTACGTACAATATATGAGATGTTATAAATGCAAAATTACGTCAAGGGTATATAAACGGGTTGATGTATATAAATTTACCTAGATCAGGATACAAGGCTCACGGCGGGTGTGACCGGTCGACAGGGGATGCTTACTCCTCCTAGACACCTGATCTCACCTCTGGTGTGTCCAGGGGTCCGTGTTTGCCCAACTATCTATTTTGTATTGCTTGTAGAAGTTATGAGTTTGATCACTGTTCGTTATCTTCACCTTTCATGAAGAAAAATTAAAATAGGCATAGGAAAGGTGTTGATGCTTGCTACAGAGGACGGACTAATTCATATATTTCTGTATAAACATATATAAATTGACCAGTGTTTTAACGTTTGATGTCATAATTTCACAGAATGTGTATACACTTGGTCCTTCTCTTCATCTACTATCTCGCACCCCCTCCTCCAAAATACGATGCATTTCATCTAAAATATAATTATATTCGTCTACTAATTAAATTCATCAATTCTAGTGCCAGGTAGTTCACGATGAAGAATGCCAGAGCATACCTGGGCTACGTGATATTTTGTAAGGAGAAGTCTTGATAAAAGCACATTTTTATGTACTTAAGAGCAGTTTTGTGTAATAATAAATGATATCTTGTAGACGAGAGCTGCTCTATTTGTTTAGGTTGTCCTTGCGAATGCAAAGATTTAAAAAAAAAATCAATATTCCGCATGCTGTATACTTTGATCACATTGATGTATTAAAATAAATAAAGACATCAAATCGTTCGGTTGGATATTTTCTTCCTTGAATGTTGACTTGATCTGACAATACCTCACTTATAGTCCAGGGTATTTACCTGTTCAAAAAGTTATTAATTTGTTTCAGGTCAGAATGAGAGCCATGAAAGGAAATTAAAATTGAAATCATCAATCTGCAAAATTCTCTATGAATTTCTAAAATATCAACATTTACTAGTATTATACAATGAATCGTTTAATCCAACGTTTGTTCAGTTTGCAAAACAACACAACTTTTAGTCTTCTTATTTGGAATTTTCCAGACATCTATTTGAGAAGATTAGTCAATGAAATGCTTAGTATTGTGCAGTTTTTGCTTTGAATTAAAAAGAGCACCTTTCCGCTGTAATCAGTCAATACTTTTAAAGAAAAACAGCTAAAATATTATTATCATTATTATTTACATTTTTCTTTCAAGTTCTATGTACATTTATAAGCATTCTATTGTTAGGTATGATGTTCAGAAAACTATTTTTGTAGTCCATTTGACTTTGTTATTTGTAGTCCATTTAAACTTAATATTTGTAGTGCATTTGACCTTGTTATTTGTAGTCCATTTGACCTTGTTATTTGTAGCGCATTTGACCTTGTTAAGATACCAACATCCTTTATGATCACGACTTTTCCAGCTTCCAGCAAGTTATACTGATCCACGAAACTAGAGAGGAAATTTGCGGGCATCAGTTCGCATTCCAATAGCTTCAGGCCAGATAGACATTTCCATGCCAAGGTGAGTGAATAATATCAATTGTTAGGAACTGTTCCCTTTTTACTTGGCGACAATGTCGATCTTTATTTTTTAAAATTAGTTATTGATACACGTTCCCGTAAAACTATTATCTATACATTAATTGAATTATGGGGCGCATATATGCGGAACCTAAAACTGATAGACCAAGTCTTAAATGTGCATTTATAACGACACACTCAAAATATATACCTTGATATTTAGTAGATTGTGATAGAAGAAGGAAAGCATCAGGTAGCTTAGAATAAGGTGCTTGATTACTTTATAAGAAGGAAAGCATCAGGTAACTTAGAATAAGGTGCTTGATTACTTTATAAGAAGGAAAGCATCAGGTAACTTAGAATAAGGTGCTTGATTACTTTATAAGAAGGAAAGCATCAGGTAACTTAGAATAAGGTGCTTGATTACTTTATAAGAAGGAAAGCATCAGGTAACTTAGAATAAGGTGCTTGATTACTTTACAAGAAGGAAAGCATCAGGTAACTTAGAATAAGGTGCTTGATTACTTTATAAGAAGGAAAGCATCAGGTAACTTAGAATAAGGTGCTTGATTACTTTATAAGAAGGAAAGCATCAGGTAACTTAGAATAAGGTGCTTGATTACTTTATAAGAAGGAAAGCATCAGGTAACTTAGAATAAGGTGCTTGATTACTTTATAAGACTTACTTATATAGAAATAAGCGTACACGCGGTATTTAACAAAATATGTTAGGCTACAAAGCATGTCAGAACCAGGAAGATTTTTGAAGTGCTCTTTAAAATCTTAATTATTTTTAAACTTCTAGCCTTCTTATTCAGTGATCAACATGGCGATGAAGTTATGGGTTCTTCTTTTATTTGCTTCATCATGGGAAATGACATACAGTAGAAGGTAGGAAATTTGACTAAAATTACTTTTGATATATAGCTTTGTTGTCATGCTAACTGTATGAATCTTTCAATCTTTATACCGAAGTAAATATTCCTGGTCCCTTTCTATAAGAATATTGCGTATATAGTCATACCTAAGAATTTGTATCCAATATCATTTTTAAAAATCTGTAGGGAAGATGGGTCATTGCAAATGTTACCATGGTAACAAATATGTCAATCGGTTTCATTTTCATCGATGTTCATTTTAGAAATTAAAAAGAATTATTTTCCAAAACTAGATTAATTGATGATCTTTATTTTGGTTTGGTTTCCATTGGAACATGATCAGGAATTGTACGTGTCCCTCTAGCTAAAAAGAATTGTTAAACTTAAAATCTAATGAATGAACACTTGTTTGATTTGAAATTGGTCAATGAAATGAAAAAAACATCTTCATATTAACCTTGTTCATAGACTATTTACATATTTTCAGATGTTCTAACTAGGAAATAGGTTTTGTACAATTTTCAATATTTCAAAATACATGATACATGTAATCATCAATACAGCCCACAATAAAAAGGGAAGATAACGAACAAAGATCAATCTCACAAATCCTGGAAAGAATGCAAAAAATAAGAGTAAGAAAAACACGGACCCCTGGACACACCAGAGATGGGATCAGGTGCCTAGGAGGGGTAAGCATCCCCTGTCGACCGGTCACATTTACCTTGAGTCCTATATCTTGATGAGGTAAACGGAGTAATCTGTAGTCAACTCAACAGATAATGGGTAAGATGTGTCATCTAAAAGTTAAAATTTGTGAGTATGCAAAGTTAAGATGCTTTATATTACAAAATTAGCATTTCACTGGGGTGTTTGTATACATGAAAAGCCTCGAGTCTTTGTTTACATAACACAGATTTAAGGCTAAAATATTGCTATTATTCTTGCGTTCAGAAGGTAAAAAATTTGGCTGTCAGCATTAAATCAGTTATATTTTTAATGTTTAACATCAAAAATGAAAAACAAAAAATATTCAAAAATCGTGAACCAGTCCCTTTAAATACTTATTTTAACTACGGATCATCCCATTTATTTGATCAAGACGAGCAGGGTTGGTCTGCTGGGGGCTCTTGCTGCTCCGTTTACCTGATCAGGATATCTTATACGTGTCATTCATCATTTTAGTATATATATATATATTGACTGCAGATAACTCCGTTTACCTGAATAGGATATAGGGTTCATGGTGGGTGTGACCGGTCGACAGGGGATGCTTACTCCTCTTAGGCACCTCATCCCACCTCTGGTGTGTCCAGAGGTCCGTGTTTGCCCAACTATTTATTTTGTATTGCTTGTAGGAGTTATGAGATTGATCACTGTTCGTTATCTTCACCTTTCACACACACACACACACACACACACACACACACACACACACACACACACATATATATATATATATATATATATATATATATATATATATGACCTACGCCACGAACAATTAAATTAAGGATATCAAATTACAATTTTACCATATTTTCATTAGCAACCTTCAATAAATTCAATATTATACATTCTATGTTTGAAACCTACATTTTCTGTAAATTTTCCGAATCATTACCACAGTAATATTGTTACATATCAAGAAATGTGAGGAAAATAATATTTTCTGTAGCAAAAATTATTAAGCTGTATGAACTATGAAGAAAAGTTATCACTGCCCACCGGAAAGAGAAATGCATTAACTGTGTCAGTTAACTTGTTATCAAAGATACTTTTTTCTACTGTGATGTATAGAAAGGTTACTTGCAAAAATTCGATTCAGTAAATGTGTTTATAGATATTGTCTTCTGATTACAGTTGTCACGTTGAGAGATATACCTATTATACGAAAACGTATTACTACGAACGTTGTGGTTCTTGGAGAAACTGGTGGAGATGTAAAAAATCAAGGTAATGAATAGGATTATTGAATAAACTCAAATCTCTTTCATCACAGTTCTTTTTATGGAATTCTCTTCTAAAATATATACCATACATTCTAAATATTAAAAATCATCTAATTAGTCAAAACAATTTGTACTTGGAGAAAATGCACGGTTTACATGAGCTTCCAAGTACTATTCATCACAGAAAAGACATTTTATGTCATTATTTACAATTATTGACAACCCAAAGGCCATTAATTTTGTTTTAAATTTTACATCGTAGCACCGTTAAGTTGTAGGCCTTCGCTTTATGTGCGATTTTGTAATATATCAAAACTGCAGTTGCTAAATTATTACGACTATTATCAACTGATGAGCGAACACCCTTATATAAATGTGTAACCAGAACCATTCTTACTTAATGAATTCTGTTTTTCTTAAGAAATAAAGAAGTTAAAGGACAGAGGTGCGCCGCCGGATGGACCACGTATGCTGGGAACACGTGCTGTTATGGTAAAGTAAACTCTTTAATTACAGGTGTTCGATGATATAAAAGGTGAAGACAACGAACAGTGATCAATCTCATAACTCCTACAAGCAATACAAAATAGATAGTTGGGCAAACACGGACCCCTGGACACACCAGAGGTGGGATCAGGTGCCTAGGAGGAGTAAGCATCCCCTGTTGACCGGTCACACCCGCCGTGAGCCCCATGTCCTGATCAGGTAAATGGAGTTATCCGCAGTCAAAATCAGTGTGCCAAGAACGGCCTGAGAATCGGTATGAAACACGTCAGACAGCATTTGACCCAATAATAAGTTGATCGTTATAACGACCATAGAATCTGCGAAATGCTGACTTCAATCGAGACTGTTGAAACCCCTGTACCATCAACTTGTTTGTCAATGGCTACGCGTGATTTAAAAACTAACCATACACAGAACAAGCTCTTGCGTATCGAATCAGTTGAGAGATATAAACACCATATGCATGTGATAATAGAATATTGCTACATAAATATGGAAGGTCGACGATGGAGAAGCTGAAATCACCCCGTTTGTCATACAGTTGAGTTGTTAGTTTGCCGTTAATGTCTACTTTCAATAAAATATCTAAGTATGACGCAGAAGTGGACGACTGTGGTGTCTTTTATTTCGAGTTCACTAGGATATATCAAATCGACATATTGATGAAAGTTATTATTGTTAATAGACAAAACGTCGTCGATATATATATATATATATATATATATATATATATATATATATATTGAATTGAAGGCCACAGCAAGAGATTGTTTCTTCTCACGTAGAAGTTTTTGAATAAATTCTGCTTCACATGAATATAGAAACAGGTCAGCTAACAAAGCAGCACAATTCGTGCCCATGGGAATTCCAACAGACTGTTGGAAGACTTAATTACCAAAGACCACGAAGATATTGTCAACGAGGAACTCTAGCCTATTTTCTATTTCAACTTCAGAGTACTTGTTCGTGGAATGAGAGTGATGTTTAACAAAGTAATTTTTTGGATGACTGATCACAAGATATGAATATTTGCATTTTCGATTTTTGTTGAAACAAATGTCTATGATATCAAAAACTCTAGTAATTAGTTTATCTTGAGAAATAGTTGTGTAAAGTGTTGAAAAGTCATAGGTTTTGATGTTATTAATTTTGGAAATGTTTTGCAATTTTAAGTTTACTAAAAGTTCTTTAGAATTTTTTAGAATCCACATTTGCTTAACACCACTTCTGGCATATGTAGTCGCACAGTACGTTTGAAGTTTCTCTTTCACAGCTGTTAATATTCTCGTGAGGAGCAAAGAAGATTCTCTTTGATATTTATCCTATCGTCTGGAAAAATCTTCGACAAAATTCATAATAGAGATGAAGCAATTGAAAGACCAAGGTTCTTTGTATTTAGGACCTATTAGAATATTTGATTTGAGGTCCTCATTTTCAACTATATCAACATCACCAGTAATGACAAGTCCAGCTGGACTATAGTTGAAAGAAGACGACGAACGAAAACATATAGGTGGAGTAAGTATAAAATGGTCAATATCTAGGTACTGCAAAGTTTGATTATTATTAAAAGGTTTGGGTGCAATAGTAGAAGTATACTTGTAGGAAATACTAGGTATGGACTTGAAGTTGAAATAAGTTGGAATACACGACTGAACCCTTTTATGACGAAGAATGATGCTTGTGGTGACGGCATCTATTCCTTTGTTTGTAAATTTGAGCTTAAGGAACTGACGGCATGATTTGGAAGTAATATCATCCATGACCCGTGTTGTTTTAAAGGGCCTGTAATTGGCAACATCCATAATCATAGAGTTCAGTCTATATTCAGGTGTTGAAAAATCCAAGTATAGACTAGCTGTGGTTTCTTGAAATACCATGTAAAACTCTGAATAAGACTTATATTTCATTTGGTCTTTTAAATGAACGTCCATGACTGTGTGTCCGTCTTTGAATATTGGAAAAGAGTCATTCACGTTATTTCCTTGTGGACTAGTCCAATTTCCCACATTATATACATTATCATTGCATTCAGGGTCCTGATCCAGTGATTTTCTCGTTGTGTACGAAAAGGAGTGCTTAATGCTGGACTATTTGATTGATGATAGTTTTTTCCCAAACTCCTGACCTTCATGGGCAAGATGGAGTGGTCCGGTGAATTAAAATGCATGAAAGAAGTTGGTTACCAGCATTATTTATTTGACACCTGTGCCCCAATATTCTTTTATTAAGTAAATTTTTAGTTTCTCCCACATAAATCAAGCCACATAGGTTACACTGAATAGCGTAGACAACATTAGAAAATTTACAAGTCAAATGATCTTTTTATCAAATTTTTGTACAGAAACTACGTCAGGTGAGGTTAGTACTACATGAATTTCTAGTGATCAGTATATCACAAGATTTACAATTTTTTACGGAGCATTTTGAGATCGAGCACATGAGATCTGAAAAGGAATCATCAAAATATCTCTTAAATGAACATGACAATCTTTAATTTGGGTAGATATATCTTTCTCTTCCTCTCTGTTTATGTTAAAAGACTGTATTCAAGGCCAAGTAGGAGCGAAAGTGGGTATCGATGTATATATTGGTTTTTTAATAAAGCAATTTGGTCCTGGATTTTCGGAGAAAAAACCCTTAACAAATTTTGACTGCCCAAATACAAGATAACTCAACCGGTTTCATTTCAACCTCAATCGCTTAGTTACATATTTACCAACATTCTCTCAGCAGAAGGCGTGTTACGAAAGCTTCACGGAACCCTGGGTAGAGAATGATTTTATCAACAATTTACATGATCCTACTTCTGGTATATCCAGGGGTCCGTGTTTGCCCAACTTTATATTTTATATTGCTTATAGGAGTTATGAGATTGATCACTGCCCATTATCTTCATTCATTCATCAAAGGCCCCAAACTATATTTACGCCTTAATTTATTGTGACATCATGATATAACATTATGAAGTAATACGGAAAATTCAGAAAGCACAGTTGACTTCTGATCTGTGCAAGATGTAAAATATACAATATGTACAATAGTAATGGTAAGTTATATTTGACTGAAAAGACATCAAATGACCTCAAATCACATATTCTAAAAGGCGCTAAATACAGAGAACTACGGTAATTCAATTCACGACAGAGCTTCATCTCTATTATGAATTATGCCCAATGTTATGCAGGACGATGGGCTAAATTTGAAAAAAAGAATTTCATACATTGTCAGAATGGATTAAAAAGTGTAAGACGAATATTAAAATCCCGTATT
Source organism: Ostrea edulis (assembly GCF_947568905.1). Lineage (NCBI taxonomy): Eukaryota > Metazoa > Mollusca > Bivalvia > Ostreida > Ostreidae > Ostrea > Ostrea edulis. The sequence continues at coordinate 4,961,283 of NC_079166.1, forward strand.
GGGCATATTAAAACAAAAATACGTACCACATATCCTTCTGTGTTTAGTAAACCAGAAGTGATAAAAGAATTAGATATGTTACATGAGGAATATGATTTGGTTCCAGCTAACAAAGCTTGTAACATTTTATTTATTTGTAATGCTCATTATTACAACTGTATTTTATACGAACTTGGCATTAATTCCACTTTTCGTAATCTTACTTATACTCCAACTGCCTTTTCAAAAGATGAACATCTTCAAGACCATGCATCCCAGTCAATGGGTCGGAAGAATATGAGTTACCGTACCTATACTGGATTCCTAAACTACATAAAAGCCCTTACAAAGATACATTGCTGGGTCCAGCAAATGTTCTACCACACCCCTATCTTTGTTCCTCACGAAAATATTAACAGGTGTGAAGGAGAAACTGCAACGTACTGTGCGACTACATGTGCCATAAATGGTGTAAATCAAATGTGGATTCTAAAAAATTCTAAAGAACCTTTAGTAAACTTGAAATCGCAAAACATTTCTCAAATCAACGACCATACAACTTTGCACGACCATTCCTCACGATAAATTAAAAACTAGATTATCATCTCAGACAGTTGCTTCTGCAACAAAAACGAAAATATTAATATCTAGTGATCGGTCATGCAAAAAATCACTTCGTTAAACACCACTTTGATTCCACGCGCAAGTATTCTGAAGTTGAAAAAATATGCTAGAGTTTCTCATTGACAATATCTTTGTAGTATTCGGTGGTAAAGGTCTTCTAACAGTTTGTTGCAATCCCCATGGATACGAATTGTGTTCTTTGTTAGCTTCAAAATAAATTCAAAAAATATCTTGCTGTGGCCTTCAATTCAACATTTAGATATATCGACGACGTTTTATCCAATAAGAATAATAACTTTGATTAATATGCCGATTCGATATATCCCTGTGACCTCGAAATGAAAGACACCTCAGAGTCTTCCATTTCTGCTTCATTCTTAGACATTTTATTGAAAGTAGATATCAACGGCTAATGAACAACTCAACTTTATGGCAACCGGGATGTTTTCACCTACTCCGGGATGATTTCACCTTCTCCATAGTAAACTTCCCATATTTATGTAGCAATATTCCATTATCACCTGTGTGTCATGTTTATATCTCTCAACTGATTCCATACGCAAGAGCTTGTTCTGCGTATGCTCAGTTTTTTTTTAAATCGAGGCAAGCTAATGACAGCAGTTAGTATTTTGCAAATTCTAGGGTCATAATAACGATCTAGTTTGCCTATAAAACCTATCGTTGTATCAAATGCTGTCTGACATGTTTCATACGGATTGCTAGGCCGTTCTTGGCACACTGATTTTAACTACGGATAAATTCATTTATCTGATTAAGATATAGAGCTGACGGCGGGTGTGACCGGTCGACAGGGGATGCTTACTCCTCCTAGGCACCGATTCCATATAGGGTGCCCGTGGTTGCCCAACTATCTATTTTTTATTGCTTGTGGGAATTATGAGATTGATCACTGTTCGTTATCTTCACCTTTCACATGGTTTATTCTTCCACAAATTAGAGTTTATTTTGTCACATAAATGCAAATTAGAAACTTGCACATACTTCCTTGAATTAAGGTACACGAAAGGCTTCTTCACTGGGACATGGACAACAGTTATATGAAAGGTAAAGGTAACGAATAGTGATCAACCCCATAACTCCCACAAGCAATACAAAACAGAGAGTTGGGCAAACACGGATCCCTGTATACACCAGAGATGGAGCCAGGTGCCCAGGAGGAACAAGCACCCCTCGTAGACCGGTCACACCCACCACGAGCACAAATATCCCGATGAATTAAACTAAAGTACAAAATCATTTTCGTGCCTTTTATAAGAATAAAAAACCTTTATATCAACATTTTTAAGAACAAAAGCCCCCCCCCCCTTAAAAAAACTATCCGACATTTTACAACGTAAATCACTTTGATTCCCGGTATTTTCCACCACCACGACCAAGTTTGATGCAAATGTGGGCTCGTAAACCCAAGGGTATTGCGGATGAGAAAACCTTAGTGGACATGGCGTATGTAATATCAAGTATACCAACTAGATAATGCAATTCTGAACGGTTGAATGTACAGAGGTCGACAATAATGTAGGTAGTTGTTTTTTTGTGTGACTGATATGTATTGATATCAATTCTTTTGAATATAGCAATATGTGGCGGGAATATAACTCCCAGAGGTGCTTGTGATCAAGCACAGTATGTCGCCACGAAACATGGTCTGAAATGGATAGAATCAAACGGCGAATGTAATTATCCGGGAGTTTGTACCAAATGCAACAAATATTACTACAACAACGGCTGGAGATGTACAGGTATTATAATTTCTCATATAGATATTCTTCTTTCTTCACATCTTTTTCTCAGTGGCAAATTAAATTGTATATTAAACGATAAAACAGCAAAAAGGGATCAAACTTACTACGGAGTCTTTATCTATAATGGGATTTTTATTACATGTTGCGAAATGTTCCTTTGACAGGTTTAGTAAAACACACCTTAGTTATACTATCTGTCGTCATCATGTAACATTCAATGAATCTTTCTCTTATTTCCTTTGAAATTGTCATTGTTTTTATCCTCAAAAATGAATTCATGTTTGTTTCAAACTAGTTAGATCCAGTTTTTAATGCCATCTGTCCACGTAAATATTGATCGTGTTTAAAGTAACGAATGGGTCAACGATGTTATAATTTGGTACTTGAATCTAGTTTTTATTTTTTTAAACAGTACACAAAAATATTAACAATGAACATTATTTCTTCATTGTTTTATCGGGTGATGAAGTTAGCAATCATGGCAGACTTTTTTTGTATAACTCGCTAACGCGGATTAGTATTTTTTGCAAAGCTTGCTACCTTCATCAACCGATAAAACAAAAAACATTTCATTGTTTAAATCAAATTATATACGTCTTACATCTTATTGCTGATTTTCTCTTTCGAAAGATCTTTATTTCATGAAAAACGTACTAATGGCATGATTATTGAAATTACTTTACCATCAAGCTTGTCCATCTATACCACATTGTTTGGAAATGCACTGCGATGCCACTGCTGATTCAACAATTTGTGCCAACTGCGAAGGAGTTGTTATGGATATTCCATATCACAGAGCCTATGTTAGAACTGATGATAGAAAACAGTGTCTACGTATGTGAGAAGTATAACAAATAATGTGTAATGTTTTTCTAAACATACCAAGATTTCTTTAAGTAAGTCCAGTGACTGTATCTTTTATCTTTCCACATTAAATGAAATGAGACTTTTACATTCGCTTTAAAATATCAATTTGAATATGGTATTATTCAAAAGCTTTACATTAAGTTAAGAACTACAACTAAAAATGATAACCCTAAATATTTTTGTGAAAAATCTATTATTTCCGTCACGAAAATTTTATGCCTTTAGTAAACAAAACTATATCTGATTTTAGAGGCCTGTTCCTGGCGGACAGACAGCACCAGGTGCTACCCTGGTTACTGTGAGGGCGAGCTTGCAGACAAATGCAACTGTACTCGAGGATTTACTGGAAAGCATTGTGAACAAAGTAATCAATAGTATTTAATTAATGGCGCTAAAACAATATCAACCCAAACCTTCACAAAAGCTGCTGTGTTACAGTTCGGGTTTGATTTTTCCATCAATGATATCCCGTTATTACCAATATTGTATAATCCTGCTATATTCATGATAATTCTACACCTCTAGAATTTTATTTTTCATAATTTATAATCTGTCATATTTTTTACAGTGACAGAATATGCGGACATTCTTGATAACCTTTTCAAGCTAAGGCACAATCACTATGTGTTGACGAATCCGTCCCATTCCGTGGATCCAGGGCCTCATCCTGTTGTGTGGTCTAATTACAAAAACTGGAATCTGGCAGAAACCGAGTGGAACGCTAAATACGTAATCAAGGAACGACTACCCACAAATGAATCTCACTATATAAAACAGTTTATCTACGGCATCATAGAAGCTTCTACCACTCTTAATTATACATACACTGTTTGGGATGTCTTAAAGACTAGTGTTAATATAACAGACACAACCAACTCGTCGATAGAGTCAAATTCCACAGTGGATCCGGTTTTCAATGTGACATACGGTAATACAGCAGACTTTAATCCTGTTTTTACTCAGTTAATAATGAAATAAAAGAAATGATGGATGATGATAGAATATCAAAAATTGACCTTCTAAACATGTATTTCCATCTTGAATGCTTCAAGCTTTATTTAGTTGGCTGCCATCTTTATACTACTTTAAGCAACTACGGAATAGAAGACATGCATATTTGATTGTTATTCTATTAAAGTCAAAGTACAATAAAGAGAAAAAACCTTACAGGTTTCAAAACTTCCACCATATCAATAACTATTACAATTTCACCATGAGAAAAAAAACTGCAATTATAAAAATGATAAAGATACGAAATGTTACGCGATATGCATCATTTTTAACAGTGATAATCGAAATTGATATAATTGCAGTTCCTAGAACGAATCAGAAAATCGATCTACACGAATGTTCCCAGGCGTCCAGTGCCACACCGGCAACATCGTCTTTAGGATGTAACAAAGTATTTATTCTGGAATCTGAATCCAAACCATTCAACTTCAGCACAGGAGACACGTACGTATTCTCACCATAGTATACTGTATACTTTATAAATCGTATACCCTAAGGAATTTCTTCTATTGACAAACTATATCCAATCGAAGGCAATGAGACTGTCTGGCTTCTCTCAATCACAAGCTTATGACTACCCGGATTCCACATAATAAAACGTAGACAATGTACCGGTATATACTATTTATCTACCTTAACTAGATTCCTTTATTTGTATAATAACCATATACATTTATTTTGTTTTAGATTAACATTCACAATACAGGCCAAAATTGGAGGACATCTTGTTATGGAAAATAGGGAAAGGGAAGTGAATGAAACTCATTATTTGATTGGAACAACCAAAACTTTGCAATATGTTTTCCGTTGGGACTTTGTTGATCCTTATCATTGTGTAGAGTATGCGGAAACAAATAGCGACTGTAAAGATCCACTTTCAGTTCCTGATCTAACTGAAGATGTAAGTTTGTAGATGCCACAGTCACTCATTTAAATTGCCATTGTGCATTGCTGAAAGAGTATATATGATATAGGCACAAAAGTTGATGTGTAATGCAATGTTTGAATTACATTTTTCAAAGTTAAATTCTGGTGTGACATGTCCTAACATTAGAAATGGAAAAGGCTATTGTCGATCGTAATTTTGAACAAACGTGTTAAGTGCTTGAATTAATTTGATGCAGTACCTTATGAACAAGATGAATATCCCAACTTTGAGGTATCGTAGAACAATAGCAACCACACGAATCTGTACACAATGTCGTGATATATTTGTAGAAAGGGGAAGGGTAAAACATGATAAGCACTTTGTATTCAAAATTTGAATAATCTAGGAAATATATCATATGAACAAGTGACGATAAATGTAATCAATCTCATAAATCCATAAAAAAAATACAAAATTAAAGGATCAAACACGGACCTTTGGACATACCAGAGGTGGGATCATGTGCCTAGGAGAAGTAAGCATTCCCTGTCGATCGGTCACACCCGTCATGAGCTTTATATCTCGATCAGATAAACGAAGTAATCTGTAGTCAAAATCAATGTGCCAAGAGCAGCCTAACAATCGTCACACGGCATTTGACCCAGGTTGTATTGGTAAACTAGATGGTTATAACGACCATGGAATTTGAGAAATGCTGAATTTGAATGAGACTGTTGACTACCCTGTAACATCAACTTTTAAAAACTGATCATACGCAGAACAAACTCTTGGGTGACGAATCAATTGAGAGACATAAACACCGTACGTAGGTTAATGGAATATTTCTACATAATCGTAAATATTGGAAGTTGACGACGGAGAAACTGAAGGCATCCCATTTGTCATACAGTTGAGATGTTAGTTTACCGTTAACATCTATGTTCAATATAATATCAAAGTATGAAGCATATATGGAATACTCTATGGCGCCTTTCATTTCGAGTTCACAGGGATATATCGAATCGACATATGAATGAAAATGATTATTGTTAATAGATAGAAAGTTGCGATACGTCTGTAAATTTAAATATTGAATTGAGGGCCACAGGAAGATATTTTTCTTCTCATTTCTCATGTAGAAACTTTTTGAATGAATTCTGCTTCATAAGAATATAAAAACTGATTAGTTAATAAAGGAGCACATTAAGTGTCCATGGCAATTCCAACAAACTGTTGGAAGACCTAATCACCAAAGCGAAAATATTGTCCATGAGGACCTCTAACATATTTTTCATTTCAACTTCAGAGTACATGTGCGTGAAATCAGAGTGGTGTTTAACAAAGTACTTTTTTGAATTACTGATAACAAGATATGCCCTTCTTCCACCTTTGTTAAAGAAGCAACTGTCTATGATGTCAAAAAGCATTTCCTTTAATTTCTCATGAAGAATGGTCGTGTAAAGTGTTGAAAAGTCATACGTTTTGATTTTGTTGATTTGAGAAAAGGTTTGTGATTTCAATTGTACTAAAATTTCTTTAGAATATATATCTATCACTAAAATGACCAACGACACGAGCAATACTGAAATGTCAAATTTTCGGGACGGCCTATCCCTTCCTCAGGACGATAAGGTGGCAGGGGACAGTTCCTTTGGTTCTGAAACATGTGGATTGGGGGTATACATCAAAGTCAGATTATGACAGACTAGTGAAAAATCACATTTCCCTTTTATGTCAATACTTGTATTTCATATTGGTGTAGTTAATAAATTATGACCCTAAATTACATGTAATCTATAAATACTGGTGCTGGTGCACAAAACATGCTCTGAGCAGGTTCCCCTTTTTTGCTTTGATTTTCTCTCATTTAGGGCTAATCCGCACCACCCCTACACCATTACAGTACCAAACATGGGGATTTAGACACTGTGCACAATCAAGAACCCGATCTGCCCTTCTCAAAAATTTACCTTTCATATGGGGCCATCCACCTTCCCTCTCAGCTACAGACCTTTTGCTGGACCATGCATGTTTTCACCGGAATTTCTTCAGCAACTGACCACGTGTCTTAGTTTCCTATTTGCACCCATCTTTATGCTAGTAATCATGGTGACACCTACATGTTGTACATCAACATTTTTAATAAGCACACAGCTAAAATTATTTTATACATTTTTATACGCCCGTCTTAAAACGGGACGTATTATGGTATGACGTTCATGTCCGTCCGTCTGTCCGTCTGTCCGTCCGTCTGTTAGCTTTTTCGTGTCCGACCCGTAACTTAAATACTACAAGGCCTAGAATCATCAAACTTTGTCTGTAGATATATCTTGGGTAGAAGGTGTGTCGCACATTAAAACCAGGTCACTGTGACTTTTCATTAAGAAGATATCCGTCTGTCCGTCCGTCTGTTAGCTTTTTCGTGTCCGACCCGTAACTTAAATACTACAAGGCCTAGAATCATCAAACTTTGTCTGTAGATACATCTTGGGTAGAAGGTGTGTTGCACATTACAACCAGGTCACTGTGACTTTTCATTAAGAAGATATGGCCATATATGGCAAAAACTTGTCCGGCTCATAACTTGAAAACTATTAGACCTAGAATCACCAAAATTGGTCAACTAATGCATCTTAGGTAGAAGGTGTGTCGCATCCTACTTTAAAGTCACTGTGACATTTAATTAAGGTGATATAAAAAATGTTTTAATGGGTACAATCTATACTGTTTACAATATGTGACGGGCGTATCATGTGCCGTGGCGGTGCACTTTATTACACATGTAATATCACTTCAAATATGGGGTATTTCCATTTTTTTTAAAAAGTTGACCGGGCCTATCGTGCGAAACTGTCCCCTGCTACCTAAAGGCAAGTCTGTTCTGATCGAGTGTCATGACTGAACTGGACTAATCAATTTGCTACATAAAGATAAACTTTAAAGGCATTTAAAGGAGCCAAATGACGTCCATGTCATCTATAGTCCTTTGTAATGATTTTAAAGTTACAATTATTTTAAAAATGAATGTCAAACCCAAATCCTCTATAGTAAGAACTTTCTTAGTTTTGCATATTTGTCTGAAAAGTATTTTCTTTCAAGCTTTGTCGCAAGATTTATAAATACTGTAAATCTTCTTATTTTATCTTATAGTAAATGTTTTTAGAAACATGCATATTTTGCAAAATTAAAGTCTTATGAAATAGCAACAATGTAAGATTCGCAAAAGTTTGTCAGTAAAAAGATCAGCATAGAGTATTTGACCAAATTTATCAATAAAAAATCAGCAGTGATTAATGTCATGAAGTAAACATTTTCTAAGAAATTCATTTCCAAATTAAGGATTATCTCCCTCACGCATAGCTCTTATCCTTAGACGAATTTGACTCCACTTTTTTTGCACACTGTTTTCCCCTATAATAGCTCTTAAACTTCATTGTTATTTCGGATTTCAAACATTTCTGTTGAGCATCACTGAAGAGACATTATTTGTCGAAATGCGCATCTGGTGCATCAAAATTGGTACCGTATAAGTTTTACATATAATAAAAATCAGATTCAAACTTTTATTGAAATTATCATCTTCAGCCTTCGATTACAATAATATGGAATGATTGGCGTGATGACTTGGCAGGATTGCAGGAGTATCATTATGAGATTCAAACACTGTCCAGCAGAGGTAACATATTGCAGGAGGATGGACCTCTTAAAGAAAATGGAACTGGAATAATTTACTTAAACGAGTCATCGGTATGTATTTATGTTCAAATCTATCAATTGAATTACAATAGTGATTTCACTAGAACTATACTTTGTATCTTTGCGTTCCAGAAATCATTGAAATTACCCGGAACTGCAGGACTTTTTTCCATCCATTTGACAGCTTATGACAAAGCGGGAAATTATAAGACTACCAGACGTCTCGTTCTGTATGACAGTAATTCGCACGTGTCACACAACCCGCTACGGGTGACCCGTGTTCAAACAGGATCAGAAAAAACAAACTACACATGGATTGTTGACAACACAGCTATTGTCGATGTCCAGTGGCCGAAGAGATTTCGAAATTCATTGCATGATCATAATAAATGGCTAGATGAAGTTTCAATAAATCCTCATATTTCAGAGAAATACGACGATTATTCAGGATGGCGGCCTATCACAAAAGTAAACAATATCGCAGGTACGATTCAATATTGTATTATATAAATATTGCATGTAGTTGAGGGTAACATTGACAATTTTCAACCCGAGAAAACCATTGTCAACCGAGGCGTAGCCGAGGTTGACAATGGTTTCTCGAGGGGTGAATATTTCAATGTTACCCTCAACTACATGCAATATTTGTTTTATTATACTGAATGTTATGTAAACTGGAAAGCAGAAAAACTTACGTCTGTTGACATTTGATCAATCACTGTCATGCGATATTTCGTATTTCGATGCGGGTACTCGCGTTTATTACAAACGCTCAAACGACGTCGTCTAGCAATCTACGGCGAACCGTACGCGCATAACTTTGACGCATGTGATAATTTTTTATAATATCACCCGTTGTCAAGTACTGTTACCCGTTGCTAGATACTATCACCCTGGGGCGCGTGTTTTCTGTTCTCAGAGGGTAACAATATGTTTTTTCAAATGCTTCTCGACCAATCAGGTTCGAGTATTTTACATGAAAGTATAATAATTTACTTTATTCAATTGTAACATAGCATTCAGATCAGAATTTTTATCTAACATGTATTTTTGTAATATTACATGCATTTACAATAGTTCTAAAAAAAAACAAAAAACCACCGGTCGCTCTTAACACACAAACAGCAGACTTAAAAATAAGAATTTGATATATAATTGTAACACTTTTTTGTAGGCTGTGTTGATTTTAAGGTCGAGTTCTTTGTTTATGATGGATCAGGCGTGAGAGATTCAAGAGAGCTGACGTCAGTTAGTGATATATCCAAAGAGTCTGAGTCACTGACTTTAGATTGGTCGGATGGAGACAAAGCGGTGATAACGGTTGTAGCAGTGGACATTTTTAATAAAACTTTAAATGATACGCTTACAGTCTTCCGAGACGCTACGCCTCCCATAATAGAAAACCTGTGGTTGACACGCGGGGACAGACTGAACATCAGTGTTCACAGGCTTGAAGACTTTACGGAGATGACGTAATGAATGGCTGGTTTTAGATATGCAATAAAGAGACTATTTCTTTAAATTATATTTCATTTTTGAAATTACATGAACGTATGAACTGCTACGCTTCACACCGGCATACTCTTAATGACGTATGTTGAGGTGAAGATCGCGGTTTACACTCGTATGTATTTTCAAAAATGAAACTTAGGTCTTATATTTACATTCAACTTTCATTTTTGTGGTAATTTTCAGCCGTTAGAATACTTAGTAAACGTACTATGTTGATCAAGATTCATACGTGCATTATTTATACGTGTAACTACAGCGCTCTCATTAAGAAATTACAATTTGTGAAGATATCACAGACAAAACATATTGGTTTATTGTCAAATGTTGGTAATCTGTTTTACTTCAAAACTTAAACTTAATCGTAGCATTCGACATTTATATCTTATAATATTATTTATATTATACAGCGTTGAGTGGTTGGCGTATGATTATCACAGTGGAATTGACAGTATCTATTGGAAACTATACGATAATTTTACTGGGCAGAACATCATTCATGGTCATGAAGATTTGCTTTCTCAGGGATCTTCTCAGGTAAGCAAAGCTGGCTTATCCGGAGAACTTTTGTAAATTTCAATATACATACGTACAATCACTCATATGTACTATCTGACAGGATATGGCAGAATGCGTTCAGAATTACAGTAACTATAGCAGGGGACCTAACTGCTACCAAACCAGCCACTGGGGAGCATACCATAGACATTTTCAGGTAAAACCGGAAGTGAAAAGGGATGGTGGACTCGTTCATGGCAAAGACAGTGGCGTACATGATTCCGACTATTTCTTAGAAGTCAAAGCAACAAATAAGGCCCTCTTATCCACCGTGCTCACAAAGAAGGTATAGAACCGTTTAGAATTTACCGCTCAAGATATCCGTTGACACAAATACAAATGCACTCACACATTGTCGTTCAATTCAGATAACGATTGATTTGTCACCTCCACATACCGGAACAGTCCAAGATGGATTGAAAGGAACTGATGAGGTGGACTTTCAACAGAGTAAGACTCTGAACGCTCACTGGGACGGTTTCTTTGACAAGGAGAGTGGTGTCATGTTCTACATGTATGGCTTTAGTACTGAACCAATTCCTGCCAGTGCCTTGCAGCTGGATTCCAATAATTCAATTGTAAAGTTTTACAATACTAATGAAATGAAATATTCAGTCCGTTTTGAAAATGTTCATGTATACGTAATCTTATTGCCTAAGTATTTTAATATACATTCCCTTAAAGGTGAAAGAAACATATGCAATACATGCAACTCACATGGTGGCCACTGAGGGCACATATTATGTATGTGTTGTTGCCTACAATCGAGCTCTGGAGCCTTCGAAGCCAGTGTGTTCTGACGGGGTCACTGTAACTACCACTGTACCAACAGTGTCAGAAGTGTACATTAGTAGTGCTCACGTCAGAGAGAGTTTGGTGACAGACGTAGAGAGAACTATGTATTGGGTGGTCAGTAGAAATAGACACAGAAGATTAATAGCTGAGCCTACAGCGGATTGTGTGTAAGTAAACTTGCTTTCTTCTGGTCCCATAACAACTGCTCTCAGAAATGTAAGTTATAATTGTAATTTGATTATCAGGAGCAAGGCTGTGCCATTACCTGACGTTGACATGTTTCCGGTTGATTACTACAAGAACGGTTCTTATATTCAAGTGAATGGATCAGTGTTTTGTGTTAACACGTCAACAACGTCCGCCATTTCAAGTCCTGTTTTATCAAAATCATCACACGTATGTACAAAATGAAAGATACTAACTTTTCACTGACTAGGTATATGGATATCAATTACCTCTTTAAGATCAGTATATATAGTTTGAAATTTGAGGCGATTCTGTTGCGTTTAATGCCTTGATGATTCAAATGGTGTTATGTCTTGAATGTAAATTCGGGATGATCACCATTTTTATAAATCTTTGTATTTTTTCGTTAGTTAATACACATCCATTGGTTATGCAGTATTCCAGGTTTTAGTACTTCGAAATATATCAATGAAAATATTTGACCATGAAAGAAATTTAATAACGAATGATTAATCAAATCTATAAGCATTGCTAACACATTATCTATTTTTCCCGTACAATATTTGTAGATCATTCTCTCTTGGTCTGCAAATGAAACAATCATCCACGATTACGAAGTTGGACTAGCAACAGTGTTTGGAAGCAGAGCTCCGGATGTAATGGCTTTCAGATCTACAAACCAACATCGTCATACTCACTTGATGCACACAGATCTACCTGAGGGAGAACCTTTTTACTTCATCATTAAAACAATCAGCAAAGCAAACGTTGAGGGCATTCAGGTAATGACCGCTATACGCGCTGAGTTAAAATTCCCCTCTTTTGTCTAGGTTTTAGTACTTCGACAGATAATTTTTTCAACGTCTAGATATTTGTCGAATGACCCATTCATGTCACATATAGTGTCTCCCTAACGCATAGCTCTTATCCTTGAACGAATTTTGACTCAACTTTCTGAGCACACTGTTTCCCCTAAAATAGCTCTAAAACTTCATTGTTATTTCGGATTTCAAACATTTCGGTTGAGCATCACTGAAGAGACATTATTTGTCGAAATGCGCATCTGGTGCATCAAAATTGGTACCGTATAAATTTAACATTATGACCCCTGGGTCGAGGCCTCTGCTGATGGACTGTTAGTCCCCGAGGGTCTCTACAGCCCAGTAGCTAAGTACTTCGTTACTAACTTGAATATACGGATGTATATTTAACTACTGTTACAAAATTTAGAAATTCCTTTCAAAATTAAGGATTATTTCCCTTAGTGGAAATTGGTACCGTATAAGTTTTACTTATAGTTATATTTGTTGTATTGACACAGAAATTTAATGCATAAAATGCCTTGAAATTTTAAATGCAGAAATGACACAACTGAAACAAAATAAGATATGGTAAAACGTGTGTAATAAAGTTTGATTTATCGATCAGTCTTTAGCTTATAGAACATTTATTATGAAGATTCAATTATACTTATCATAACGTGTGTACTTTGAAAAACCTTATAGATCGGATATTTTTTGCAACAATGTCATATTCAGTGTCAGCTGTTTTTATTAGGTGGCACATACATATAGATCCATTTCCCCCCGATTTTTTTTATATAACAGATGTTAAGATGTTGAAAAAGTACTTTATATTTTATTAATGATTTTCAAACTCAGTGGCAAACAATTTTAAGATCACTTACTGCAATAAAATTTTCATTAAGTTTTAAACATCATAGATTATAAGTTTTACGATAAAGACATATAGTAAATGATATGAAGTCGATGTAAATATTTTTAATTTTGTGCAGTCTATCGGACCATGTTTCGTTGATACTACACTGCCAGCTTTTTCCCCGCCAATAAGAATCATTCATCAAAGTGGTTACCTAGTGGCCTTTTGGAGCGTTGGAAGTTTTTCTGATGTGGATGATCCATTTCCTCTTTCTCTTCAATTTGCCATTGGTAAGGAAACAAGTTTAATTCGCTTCATTATATGATTGAATTATCATTAAGTTTCTGTGTGGTTGCAATCCAACAAACTTGAAAACATAAACGCTGAATTCACCTCCATTTGCCTTCGAGTGATTATTATACAGTTTTTATTATTTTCCTGCAGGAGATGGTTGGTAAATTTTAGCTAATTCATCATACTAATCGAGAAATGTCAATAATTGTTTTATCATATAATGGAATAATGCACTACATCCAAACCGCTTCTAAAGGTCACGACACTATTTCTGGTCAGCCATCTTTGTTTACAACTGCCGTGCAAGACCTTGTGATGAGTGATTGGAGGCATCTGTTTTAATGGAATGACCAAAATGTGATATTCAATCGAATCCAATTGTTTTTGGCCCTATGTAGAAAAAAAATCAAATGCTATATTCACCTAGAACGCATCTGGAAGTTATCATTAAGTTGTACATGTATTTTGTTCGGTTTGTTGGTGATTAAAGTCCGCGACATGTTTCAAACATATGAAAAAATGTTTCTTTTTGAGAGCATCGGATAAACATGAACCAATGTTTTCTAAATTGATATGATTGGTAATCAACATTGGTAATCCAATCAAACCTCGGTTGTAGATAAAAATGACCAACCAGGTATCGTTTTGTAAGCTCTAGTGAAAAGTTCATATAATAAGAATCATTGACTTTTTTGACCAGTACCATGTTTTGCCACTTTAAAAATATAATTTTCACCTTACAGTTTATTAGAATATATACTTCGTAGCACCACATTGACACCAAATATTTCAGTAATTGTGCGATAATGAATTCCATACCTTTTTATCAAGCGAAACAGCGAAATCTTTTACACAGAACTATAATCATTTTATTCAGGTCATACTCCAAGAGGTACACAGGTACAGAAGTACAGATCGTTAATGACTGGGGTTAGCTGTGCTGATACAAAACCAGCCAACTGTACAGCGATGTCTGTGTCTGACATGGAATGGGGAATTCACGGAAACCACACGTATTACATCACAATAAAAGCTGAGAACGCGGCGGGTCTCACTACCTATGGTGTGTCAGAGCCGTATATCCATAATGTGCAGCTTCCATCAACAGGAATAGTCATGGACATAGTGGTGTGTACTATTTGGATTTAACTGCATCTTTTTCGATGAGTTCTTCAATGATGTGTGTCATTTTCAAACATTTTTGCTTTAATTGTTAGGTAGTTGTTTTTGTTTCTTCTTACAACTAGAACACGAAACCGGTACGACTGCCATTTCCATTCTAAATCCTCGTGCGAGGTGACGTAACATAAATAAGTTGGCAGTGTACCAACTATCATGGGTACCGACCTTTTGTTTATTTATGAAAGCGGCGTCTGAGCACGGAAAAGAAGTCTAGCGGCGTTTGAGCGTAATAAAAGCGTGAATGACAGCCCCTATAAAAACACTTGCGAACTCACTTTAGTGAAAAAAAGCATCTGAACTGCTGTAAGATTCGTCGTTTCAGGGATTCAATGGAGGGTCTCTTTACATCTCTACATCAATTCCAAAACATTTTTAAGTTATGTCTTTTGTACGCAATGTAAAATTTATACGGTACCAATTTTGATGCACCAGATGCGCATTTCGACAATTAACGTCTCTTCAGTGATGCTCAACCGAAATGTTTGAAATCCGAAATAACTATGAAGTTTTAGAGCTTTCACTTAGCATTTGTCTTGAAAATTAATTTCTTGTTTTCCAAATTGATTTTTTACAGCTACTCAAGGGGAGTCTATTAAATTCGGACAAGTACCCATGTCTTTGTTTTGTAATTCTATGGAATGATTTACAGTCAAGAGGACCATCTTCTTTTTTCTTTAACGATGTATAAGCCTTCAAACAATGGGAAATAATGGTGGTACCAGGGATAAAGTATTCTTGGATTCTATAAATGAATGCAGCAGCACTTCTGTCACTCACAAGCTTCCTTACAAATATCACATGTTGATGTTGACAACTTAGTTTGCCTGATCAGGATATAGGGTGACCTGCCAATAGGAGATGTTTTCTCCTCCAAGGCACCTGATCTCACCTCTCTTATGTCCGGGGATCTGTATTTGCCCATCTCTTAACTTTCTAATCTCTATATGATTTGTGAGATTGATCGTTGTTCGTTATCTTCCTCTGCTCATACCCTACTGAAGTGTCCTATTAATCCTTTTATTTGAATTCAATCAATTAAAAGCTTGTTTTTTTGCAGATTGTATTAATATAGTACATGTATAATGCAAAACTTACAAATCGTTAAATCACCTGTTTCGTGTTGGCAACTTCAAATAACGTAACTTGCCTCCTATGCAATCAACACACGTTTGAGATTTGGAGTTTTGGTACTCAAATCCTTCTTTTTGGAAACTCAACGAATTCTTATTGATAATTTCGTAGATAAGAACTAAGTTTATCAACATAGAAAATGACGAGAAAGTAAAAAGGTTATTTTAGCATTTTATTACCGTTTTCACGAAAGTGTTATAGCGACGATTGACCATATATTACAGAAAAAGTACGTACCGGTAAAGTGCATTTTTCCATATGATGCCTATTAGATATATACTATTCAATGTTTTCTATTTTAGAATGATGTGGCTTTTCATTTTATTGTAAGTATACTAGTAGAAGCAATTTGAAACTATAATATTGGACACGCATAAAACGTTCCTAATTCAGTATTATCCATTGTTATTTCTTTTGTTTCTCTGTAAAATCTTTAGCTTCTCTTCAATAACAAAGCTGTCCAGTTATGGTAGGTTAGTGGTCAGGGTGTTTGCTTTGTTGATTCCCGATCCCGACCTAAGACTTTAACATAGTAGTGACTGTTTTTGTGCTAAGCACCTGTCGTTTGATGTTAAAGTCATGGGTCATTCGGAAATGAGCTTAAAACGGATAAAGAACCATAACTGCTACAGCTCTCAGCACACGATCAAGGTCTGTTGCACGTCACCTAAAGCTGGTAACGTGATTACAGGAATTGAAACAATCGAAATGCGATGTAAAACAACATATCAATTACTATATAAAACAACTTATCACATATTCACCCCTTAATCCAGTGGATATCACTCGTACGATGAATTATTCGTATCCCAAAGTAGGTGTTCCTACACCGCGTGACGTAATGTGCGTAGGAACTGAATCAGGATGACAGAATTAGGCTACTAAAAATTTATAACAATTGATTGAAGTGGAACAGATGTTGTAAAAGTCTTTCAAATTTGAAAACATCGAATTTATAAGTGAAGTGATTAGTTACGATTGAGTGAATGGACCTGTAATATTCATTATCTAGCTTAGTTATCATCTCAAAAAAGTGAAACAGCCTGCAGCTCGACGTTGCATACAACCCCTGATCATGTTTTGTATGGATCATAAAATATTTTCAATGACCAAGGAAACAAACATGCTTTGAAAGAAAATAAAACCTCACATTAAATAACATTAACTGAAATCGTTTTTCTTAAATCTCAAAATGACAACCGTTTTATTGACCCTCTCCCTTGTCTTAACTGATCATGTCTTGGTGTGTAAATCTTTCCGAGTGTTAGAAAACACGATACATACAAGGATCTTTTATCACATATTTAACCCTTTATTTAGTGGATATCAACTTTCGAAATCCATATCCAAATGAACCCGGGATATGCCACATTCAACTGTAGACAACGCGATTCCTTCACTCTATTAAGAAACACAAAAACATCTAACAATGAAATCTCCAAGACCCTCTGATGGAAATCAATCGTCAGCATTGAACACCCAAACGAAGACCGTGCGTCATCTATGACACAGATTCGGATGACTGACATGTTCATGAACAATCACACAATTTCAAAGTAAAACGTTTTAAAATGTAAATTCTTTCCTCATCTAAAATGATTTTTTATGAATTAATCATTGTAACTGTCAAAAATTATTTTTATTTATATTTCCCAACGAACTATTTGTAGCGGCGTAATGTTAATGTTACGGATGTAGTTCGGAGGTAGGTGAACAAAACATAATATTGGGTTAGTATTATGTAAAAGTCTGCTAGGATAGAAAGAATATCCCATGGTTTGTGGCTAGATTATCAAGCCAAGGTTCGGGGATAGAAAACACACAACGAGTAATAATCATATCCAGCCACAAACCATAGGGGATCATAGCACACACGCGCGCGCGTGTGTGTGTGTGTGGAGCGAGAGAGAGAGAGAGAGAGAGAGAGAGAGAGAGAGAGAGAGAGAGAGAGAGATAGAGAACACAAATACCAACCACAATGAAACGCTATTTGCATCTTATTTTTTATTTATGTTTTAGTCTTCTGTGTATAGAAACTTTTAAAAACTGGTTTAAACTAGACATAATGGTTTGTGATTACCAGTAATAAGAATGTTAAGTATTTCATTGTTGTTGTTTTTTTTTTTTTTTTACAAATTCAGGACATAGAAGACATTGATTACACATCTGTGACAGACAGACTCTCAGCAAGATGGACAGGATTTTCTCATGCATATCTTGACATCACTTATAAATTCCGTGCGGGAACTTCACCAGGCACTGCTGACGTAATTCCTGAAAAGGATGTCGGACGAAATAAATCGCATACTGAACATGGTCTCACTTTGGCATTTTTCAAGGTATACATGAATATACTATCATCATTCCAAGTAATGATCATCCAGTAAAAATGTGCAACTTATCCGAAAAAAAATTCTTTTTATGTTAGTATACTATAGTGAGTATCTTGGAGTTCATAAAAAAATAATTGCGCAAAAAAAGAGAAGATTAGCAAAAAATCATAATACTCTTATGTACAAATTGTATTCTATTTTGAAATACAGAAAATTGGTCTATGAAATGATGAAGCAATATAATTTCGAGAAATGCCATTTCACATGCGTAATGGCTTTACTGTAAACAATAGTTATATTTGATATATCAAAACTATTGGAATTAAGACATGAAAATAAGAGTAAATGTAGCTTTACTACCAATAAGTCCAACCTCTTACATATACTTCTACTTCTACATCCTTTATCTGAGCTTTAGTGCATGTAAATTTAGGAATGAAAATCAATAAAATTGTCACAGAATATTATGTCATGTTGCCATTTTGACATGATGGTTGAAATATTAATCTCTTGTACTCGTATAACTCTTCGATCAGCATGCTAGCTAAAGGCGAAGATTATGAACAGTTTGTTAATCAAACTATAATTGTTTATCTGTAGACCTATTACGTCACCGTGACTGCTGTATCGTCTGCTGGCAGTGTTGAAATGACATCTGATGGACTGACGGTTGTCCAAGAAAATGCGTCTCTGTCTGGTATTTTTGTTTTTGATGGCGAGGAATGCGTTACAGAAGGTATGAATATCTTTCACGTCCCTTATAATTTTATTAGTTAATAAATCACAATCTAGAAATGTGTTTATTTGTCATTCTAGCATGGAATACTACCATAAACCAAATCCATCATGACTGGGTGAGTACCTTTTATAGTAACACAATGCAACCAAAAGTTTCATGTTACTCCAGTACCAAAATGAATCAAAGTCAGAAAAAAATTGCAAATGATATTTAAAGACCTTTGTTGACATATATGTATTCTGTAATGCAATGCATTTTGTCTGTCATCCATTTGTCTCTTCTGAGTAAATAGTGTTTGCTGTTGAGCAAATTTACAATTTGATTTACACTATGTTCAGATCAGGCATGTCCCAATGAAGATAAGACCTTGTATTATTAAAAGATTAGTGTAGTGATTTTAGATAGATTGACACTGCTCTTAATTGTGAGGTGTTAGACATTTGTATGTCCTGATATACAGAGTACCACACTTGATTCACTTTTACCTTACATCATATTCGCACAAAAATTAACTCTGTCCCATTGAGAGTTTTGAATACATTATTTGAAGAAGCAAAAAGCTGGTCCTGCTAGGATTTTTTGGCACCGGAGAGTGGACTGGGTACCACCGCGAGTTATGGGTGACGGTCTTTTTGAGTCGTGCCGTCAGTTTCTTGGACTTAGGGAATGGATGCCGTAACGTTGGTAATAGTTTTATTATAGAAAACTTCTGCACCCTGTTTTCCTAGATATGTGTTTCTACTGTTGCAACCAGGTGTTTTGGTTGCAGAAGGACAAAATTGCCTGGATATTGATCATCTTGCTGTAGTCCAACAGGAAATGTCGTTGCTGGAGGTATTGATATGGTTGATGTAGTTGAAAATGACTTTATGAGGTCACTTACTTTGAAAGGTCCTGGATTCAGGCCCGGTCTCTCAGTTAACAACAACGCTTCATCTCTTTTGTGAATTCTTTCGAAGATTATGTCAGACGATGGGTTAGATGTGGGGAAAGGGAACTCGATGCTTTTTCAGAGTGGATGCAGGGTGGAGGACGTATGTTGAGATTACATGTTGGACGCATCAGGACAAGATATGTACCATTCATCATTGTGTTTAGTGAGCCAGAGATGGTGGGGGAAATATGTATGTTACATGGGAAATGTGTTTTAGTTCTTGATGGAGGGGCTTGTGGTGGTATTGTCTTTGTGATGCTCATTGTTGCAGCCGCAGTTATGCTCTGGTAGGGGTTGGTGTATGTACCAAATTTGGTGGTCCTACTTGTATTTCGACTTCCCTTTCAGGAATGGGGTTCCTCGGATTCGCGCTTCGGTTTTGGACGCATTCAATGTATCGGTTAGTGGGACGGGGGAGTGTAAATTACTTAATATCCGAAAGGGGTTGATCTCTGTAATGGGTTCCAGGGGCGCAACCGGTCGCAGTAACTCAACGGTAGAGCTTTTGCGTCGTAACCTGGAGGTTGTGAGTTCGAACTCCGCTCGTTTCATGGCCATGTCATGCGTAAGACGTCAAAATAGGTAGTGTGATTGCTCCTTCGCCAAAATGCTCTGCATATAGAAGTGAGAATGACGGGTCTTTCGGATATGCCTTTAAAAAAGGAGGCCCAATGTAGCAACAGGCGTTGGCGCGATAAAGAACCCTCAGTGCTACAGCCATCGGCGCTAAGCATATGTTTAAATCTGTATTATTTCACTTACAGCTGGTGTTGTCTTAATATGAATGACAAATTCTCGACGGGACGTAAAATACTCAATCAATCAATCACAGGGCCCGTGCGGATACAGGTACATTGGTAGATTTGGTGGGTAATCAATCACAGGGCCCGTGCGGATACAGGTACATTGGTAGATTTTTTGGGTGTATTGCCGGATACTCTCTTCTCATCTCAAGATTGTGCTAGCTCCTTTGAAGAATATACTGCTAGCGTGATTTGCGGCGACATATGCCTGAGGTGGTGTGGGTCGGGTGTCGATTTTGGGGATTCTAATGAAAGTGTGGCGAGTTTGGGAGCGCAGAGATTTTCTCGGGTCGGCGTGTGACTTTCGATGCCGTGCGCATCCGTTCTTACAATTTTCATTTTTTCTTCTTCGAATATACCAGTTTCTTTTTCACAGATTATTCACCGTAATTGCACAAGAGACAGTGACTTTCAGTCGTCTACAGATACTTTGAGTGGATACTGGACAATCTCGAACGAATCATTGCCTTTCACACCAGACATGTATTATCGCATTGAAATGAAATCTCTGTATGGGGGTATGTCGTTTCAAAATATGTTAAAAAAGTCAACACGAACCTTAATGGAATCGTGTATTGACTTTCTTTATGATGTATATAAGTAATTTGATTGCACAGAAGTAATTCATACTACACGGAATCAATAAGAGAAAACTTATCTTTCCAGACGATTGGAGTGTCTATCAAAATTACAGTTACAATTACGGGAGTCGGCATGTCCACGTCACTGGACTTCTGCTGGAGCCCGGCAGACTATATCGATTTGGTGTCAAACCATGTGCAATACAGATTTGTTACCAGCCGACACATAGCAACGGTATCCTGATTCTAGCAAATCCACCAGCATCAGGTGATATAATTGTAAACCATGATAATTCGTCCTCAGAGGAAAAGGTAACTATTATGCTATCATAAAATTGACCCACCTAGTTCCCTTTCACACAACAAATACATGTGAATATACATATACGTTACGGTGTTATTTTATTCATGTAACGACTAGGACCTTTTGTGAGAGAAATTTTGTCAAATGATGCTTTTTTCACTCATATAACATATGTATTGATAAATACATGTCTCTGAGACCGTATATTTCAAATTATACAACGTGTAAGTTGAAAGATAGGATTTTCATACCACATTTAATAAACAAAACTACTCGTATAAAGAATTAATTGTGGGGATACTGCTTTGGTAAATTGAATCCCTCTGGTAATTTAAATGCCTCTAACATACTGAGAAAAGAGAACAGCCCTTCAGCAATCATTGTTATAAATGAATGTTTTCAAACCTATGCGGTGTGAACCCGTGTTAGAATAGGTACTCTATAGTCCTTGCTTGTGAGGTGGCTAAAAGGGACGGTTCTTTGGATGAGACCCATTTCACAGTAGACGTAGCACAAAAAAGATATCTCCTTGTTCAAAGGCAGAAAGCACCGATCATGGGCCGACATTTTGCAGCCCCTTCACCGGTATTGGTGACGTGTACATATGAGTAAACTATTCTCAAGTGGGACATTAAACAATATACAACCAACTAAACAATCAAACCTAAATCATGGATCATTTTGAAAACAAATATAGCACAAAACCGTTTTATTTAAAATACTAATATGGATTTCACCACCTATATTAAAATGTACTTTGATTTATTTTCAATTTAGCTTATAGTAGTCATGGATATGCTTGCGGACCCAGATATACAGATTCCAAAAGATAAATATGGAGTTATCAACAGATATGAGTGGGCCATCACGGACCAATCGGAGATTGGGAGATTACACACTCTGTGGCATGAACTGAAAGATTTCCAAGTCATACCTCATAAATACAAGGTAAATATTATATAATGTTCTCATTTTCAAATCCTAACAAAATCTCCGAATAAATAAAAAGAATACTTTTTACAGATGGAATTCACGATAACGTTGGATGGAAAAATTGACTTTTCAAAGTGCCGACGTTTCACCGTTAGGGGATACAACAAGGCTGGGGTATATTCTGCGGTTTCTACAGAAATCAGGGACTGTAGTGCATTTGACCCTCAACTCATCAAACCCAACATTGTTATTGATGCTGTAGGAACACCAGATGTCAGCAGAGGTTAATATTACAATTCTGTATTCGTAGCAAATTAGAGTATTGATGCACAGAAAACAGAGTGTTCAGACGTCTACAGTAAACTAAGCTAGATTTAGTTTCTCTATGAAACAAGAAAAACTACTTTGATTTCTACAAATTCAAATAACTTGTTGTTTGAATCATATTTATTTTATGGAAGAATACATTTTGCATATCTTGTTAACAAAGGAAACGCATGAAAGGTGGAAATAACGAACATTGGTCAATATCATAACTCCTATAAGAAATGCGAAATAGGGAGTTTAACAAACACGGACCCTTGAATACATCAGTGGGATCAGGTGTCTAGGAAGAGTATACATCCCCTGTAGACCTGGAGCACCTGCCGTGAGCCCTATATCTTGATCAATTAAACGGAGTAATCGGTAGTCAAATTCAGTGTGCCAAGAACGGCATAACAAACGTTAAGAAATAAATCAGACAGCATTTGACCTAATGATAGTTTCATAGGTTGTATGCAACGAAATGAACAAATCAGTCGAAAACATGCCCTCTTTAGGGAATAAAAACTGTGTTATTTGAGATCATACATCTTTCAGATGGACATGGAGAAGTCATTATTTTGCAAACAAATGCTAGATGGTCACATCCCGACATGGACTATACGCCAAACATGAACTATATATCCGCCGTTTGGCCTACTCTGCGCTACAATTCTTACACCGTGGCAGTCATCCGAACTCAGAATATTGATGTCGCTACTTACTATCTGCCAGCAACCAGCTTGTCCCTGAAAGATCCTTGTAGACATGCAGATGCTATAAAATGTGATAAAACAGGTTAGTGTAACGAAGTGTTTTAGACGTCTTCGCCTGTTTCTTTTATAATCTATGTACAAATAAGATTGAAACTCATAGAAAAGTTGTATCAAATCTGAGAACTGATATTTTGCAATTGAAATTCAAATCTACGAGATCGATTGTCAAAACATTTCCTTATTATTCTACACTTTTTTGGATTCAGAGCATGAATTTATCAATGTAAAATTCAATGACGGTGAGCTTGAACACGGACAACGTTATGTTGTATGTATTCACACGGAACATACGGAAATTACATACGAAAAATGGACTCAAGTTCTTCCGGAAATTAATGTTTGCAGCGATGGGATTGTGGTGGATCTCACACCTCCATCTGCAGGAAACGTTTGGATCGGGAAACAAGGACAACGATATCAGGTTTTAATCAGGAAAAAGAAAGTTGTACACTGGGAAATTTTGGCTTCTTAAAATTTGTGTATTAGTTTCGCCAATTAAACTAATGTCATTTGACTTGTTTCTAAACGTTTAAAAATGTTGAATTTTGTGAAATTGTATGTTACTTACTATGCATGTAGTTATCAAATGTACTCGTCGTTGTAGCTCAGTGATAAAGTGTTTGCATCGTAAACTGAGAATTAATTTTTAAGTCG
The DNA here is from genome assembly GCF_947568905.1 of Ostrea edulis. Taxonomy (NCBI): domain Eukaryota; kingdom Metazoa; phylum Mollusca; class Bivalvia; order Ostreida; family Ostreidae; genus Ostrea; species Ostrea edulis. The sequence goes on from NC_079166.1 coordinate 4,985,765, forward strand.
TTAGTGCTATCACCGTTAAATCTAAGACATAAATATAGATATCCCCTTCGCCAGACGCTCAGCATAAAGAATGCAAAATTAAAAACAAGGCCAACACTAGACATAACGGAGGTGGGATCATAACCATCCCCTCTTGTCTGCTCACACCTGCCGTAAGCCCCTTTTCTTAATTCAGTAAACGGAGCAACACGTAGTCTAATTGAGTAGGAAAAGAACGGTCTAACAATTAATAACGACAGGTTCTTTTTGTTGATAAATTGTTATAAAGACCACATCATTTGCGAAATGCTACCTTAATACGAGTCTGTTAAAACAGGTCAATTTATTTGTCAGTAGCTTTCCTCGATTTAAAAATTGATGATACGTATAGAATGCTCTCGCGTATCTAATAAGGTAAAGGACATAAATCACTTATGCATATAACGTATATCTTCAGCTTGTCAACCCGAATACAAATAATAACATTTTATAAATATTATCTGAAAATTTCTTAAAGTATGGATAATTCGTCAAAGACCTTTGTTTGATATTTTCGTTTAGGTAGCACACATTTCATTTCAGATATCTGCAACTGACTTATATGTGACCTGGGATTCATTCATTGACGTAGAAGAGTTTAATATGATATCTCATTCATCTGGAATTCAGAACTATCAGTTAGGATTAGGTGAGTTCGGAGTTTGAAAAATTTGAAAGCTGTATTTCTGATCAGTGAAACATCATATCTTGTTTTTCATGTATTGCCACTAGGAACATCTGTGGGCGGAAATGACGTTGTAGCATTTTTCGATGTGGGTGTTGTCAATCACAGAGCTCTCCATGGTCTGACTCTACACAGTGGTCATAAGTACTATGCAACAATACGCGGTAATACTATATTCAATGCAGTAACTAGGACTTAAAATTTTTAAACTTGGTATATCTTAGTCACGTGATCCCACCTCTGGTATGTCCTGGGGTATTTTGTCCTACTTTGAATTCTGTATTCTTTATAAAAGCTATGGTCAGTGTTCGTTAGTTTCACTTTTTCATCATATAAAATTATTATTACATTTTCAGCGACCGATTTTGCCAATAGAACAACTATCCAAACATCGCCACCCATCATCATCGATACAAGCTCTCCTTTAAAAACTGACCAGCGAATAACTATCTCAGGGCGTCACATCATATCCAACTCTGAACTTGAAACATGGTAAGCATGTAACAATTCTGCCAAATTTCTTTCGAAATCATACAGTTGGGTATATCACTGGTAAATGTTTCAACTGCTGATGAGAACAGTCAAAGCTTGTAAATTAAAGAATAAACCAATTGTATTCTACAAATACCATCACTATGCTCGTTTCAGCTTTGTCACTAAAGGGGATAAATTCTCTGTTAAAGTTATACATTTTTCGGTTACTTTTCAGCTGGAAGGGCGTGTTCAGTGACCCGGAGAGTGGAATTGACTTTTATATGTGGTCTGTTGGTTCACAGCCCGGTCATTCCGATATCATGGAGTACACTCGAGAGGATTTTGAATGTGGAGTGAATGATAAAAATGAAAGACTAGATATCAAAGAAGGGCATGCTTACTATATATCTGTCAAGGTGAATTCTTACTAACTCACAATATAAAACCCAACAACACCCTACTTTCTTAAACTTTCAGATCTAAAAACATGCAAGGACAGAAATGAAGTTTATAAAAGCACTGAAAAGGCTACCAGAGTGTTGGTTATTTAAACCTCAAACAGTACCGACAACGTAAAATGATAATATGACTACTACATTGATCATTTGTATATTAATTGGCTGTGTTGATTTTGTATTTTAATCGTGTTCTTGTAGTAATGATGTGATTATTTTTCGTTGTCGGCACTGTTTACCATATCCGAATCCACACTGGTAGGAATTACCAAATAATTCTTATAACTTAATCACTTCAAATCATAATCTTTATTTCACAATGACGTTGTTTTTGGAAGTTTTCTTTCTAAATTTGTCTGATTTCTATAATTACGAAAAACAAATTTCTATTTTCATCCCGACTCGATGATGGTACAAACTCTTTACACCATCGTCTGTGGGCAAACTTACAACGAAACCATTTTTGTCAATTCAGTACATCAGTCAATCATTCTTGTTAAGAATGTCAATTATCAATATTTGTCGTTTTTTGTAGTGTGTGGTATTTGTTTATGTGATATATGTTTCTTGATGAAGTGTAGTCATTTTCATTTTAGATGATATGCTATATGTTTTCGTAATTCAAAGAATGCACTTATCTACTACTTACACCTAAATGTTAATCTTCTAGTTTTCTTTACATTATTCAGGCATTTAATAAAGCCCATCTAATGTCGATGGCAACCTCTTGGGCCTATACGGTTGATCTCTCTCCTCCTGTCCAAGGTCACGTTTTGGATGTTTTGCCTACAAAAAGCATTACAGTAGATATAGACTTCCAAACAGACACGGAAGCACTGGCAGTGGTCTGGTATGGGTTTCTTGATCCCCATTCTCTAATCCAAGAATATTTTATCAATATTGGAACTTGCCCTCTATGTGATGACGTCATTGGACGACAGAGTGTTGGCCTTGTGAATGGTATGGTAATTGCTAAAACAATTCACTTTGACTACCCATATAGATATTTACACATGGCGATATTGCAGTAGTTTCGTACTTTGAGCTACGATTAGTATATGAATTATTTGACTCTTATTCAGAACTTACCATAGATTTTGTCCATTTCGGATCGGGTTTGACCTACTACACTACCGTTACTGCGTGCAATTCAGCTGAGTTTTGTACCACTGCTGTCTCGGATGGCGTTATCATGGATAATAGTCCTCCAAATATGGGCGTAGTTACAGATGGTACCTCCCCTAATGACATGGAATACCAGTCAATCAGGTTACTAACATCTTATTGAAAATGTTAAGAATGCATTAGTTTTAAATACAATTTGAATGCTTTTAGGTAGATATTTCAAATTACAAACAAACTTAAAAAGAAAACAAATGGAGTTGATGAATATGATATACTGACACATAGTTAAAATTAATTACATGGAATGTATATTGTAAAACAATTCCAAATTTCCCATGAGTCTAGGAATTGGATTGGTGCCAGATGGTATGGATTCACTGACCCTCAGTCTGGGATATCTCATTATGTCTGGTGGGCTGGGACAACTCCAGGGGGGAAGGAAATTCTACCTGAGGAAACAGTTCACTTATTTGAGGAGGCATCTGCATACAACTTCTCACAGGAGTTACCCGTATCAAAGCGCATATACGTAACAGTCAGAGCATATAACAAAGCAGGTAGTCATTACTTATAAAAAGGTTTCCAAACATGGTACTGTACTTGAAAGATAAATATTCTATAATATACTTCTTGTTCATCATAAATATATTACAGGCTTGTTTGTGGATGCAGTGTCTAATGGATTTCTTGTTGACCAAACTCCGCCTGAGATCAAAAGTGGACCAAAATTCAAACGAGATTTTGGTCTGACGGAAAACACACAATTTTACAGGTCGTCTGTCAAGGTGGAGTGGGATGTGGATGATCCACAATCACACATCGAAAGGCAGTACTTTTCTGTGAAATCCCACATCGGCGGTGACTTTGACTTTTTTTCTACCCAAGTAAGTAAATTTTACGTATTGGTCTTCCTGACAAAGGTTTTTACGATTCCCACTGTTCATAATAATACGAGCATGAAAAAAATGTTTTTATGTTTTCTCTTTACAGGTAAATGGCATTGCAAGGGATTTTATTCTTAGTGGCATGAAACTGCATGATGGAGTCACCTATTATGTGACCCTACATTCATGCAATGGAGCACAAATTTGTGCTTCTAGCACCTCTTCCGGAATTCTAGTGGATAGTACGCCACCAAGCAGAGGTACCAACTATTTCTATATGTCAGAGAAATATGAAATACCAGGTTTTATTGAGATCTCGGAATAAATCTTACTTGATTTCTTTTCATTAGGTATGTTTGCGGTGCAGACTGACCATACCGTTGACGCAGACTTGAGTCGTCACGTCTCCGGGTTTATGACGTGGTGGAAGTATTCTGTAAACCTCGCCTGGTTGGGATTTGCTGACGCTCATTCGGATATCACTCATTACTTCATCAATGTGGGGTCACATTATATGGGAGCTGATTTAAATGCTGTGGGTATATAATTACAGATAGATATATTAGATATATTGGAGAGTGACATTGCATTGCCTTACTTATTATATTTTTTAAAGAAACCCGGTGTTCCTAAAAAGATTAATCATTCGACAAGGGGAGAGGATCGCTTTGATGAAGGACTAGTTCAAACATACCGAATTATAACCCAGAAACTTGTGGCCTTCGACTACCTATATATTAGTATTTGGGCAGTGAACAAAGTAAGTCAATGTCATCAATTTGGTAATGGATACTGTGCTTCGGAGAAAGAGATTTTTATGCTCTATTTCACGATTTCAGGTAGGATTATCAAGTGCCATAGTCCACTCGAAATTTAGAAAGCTTCCACAAGGAATTTTATTCTTAGTAAGACGATGTGAATCTGAAGATTGTGAGGGGCAGTGTGTCTGCGCTCCTCAGGACAAAGTTTGTCACAATAACGGTTCCTCTTGTATTGACGTCACGATAGGTAATATTGATGTGTAATAAATCATCCTAGTTTCAAGACGTTGCATATTTAAAGGCATATAATGGCTCAATGAAATATACATTGTATGCTTTCTTGACTTCAGTTTTGATTTATCTATAGGAAACACAAATAATCTCCTCCAAGTGTCTGACGTAATGTTTGGAACATCAGACATACAATTCACACCCAGTAACACGGCACTCCAAGGCAGGTGGTCAATAGTCCATAGGCAAGGCAGTCCACCTTTCATGTAAGACTTCTTTATTTGATAGAACTATATATATATATATATATATATATATATATATATGCACAAACAAACAATTATAACACCCAACCTTACGTTTACCCCTAGGATCTAAACATTACATGTGATAATCAATTAATTAATATATAAAGCACTAAATAATCACTACTAGGTACTGAAAATTTTCGCCCCAGCCCGGGGTCGAACCAGCGACGTACGCCACCCACCGCCTAGCAAGATTGTCAAACCAGTGCGTAAGTCCACTCGGCCACAAGGACTTCCCTAGAAAGGAAGTTTTGTTATGCTCCTAAAGCGCTACTTACTTGTTTAGCACGCTGTTTTTGGCTATATTTAGATCTAAAACTTCATAGTTATTTCGGATTTCAAACATTTCGGTTGAGCATCACTGAAGAGACATTATTTGTCGAAATGCGCATCTGGTGCATCAAAATTGGTACCGTATAAGTTTTACATTATACACACTGATGCAATCTCACACAGTTGCTGTGTCATTCAGTGTTTAAGATATTTTATAAGGAGAGTGGATCTCTCGATGCAATTGTATAGAATATTTAATATAAAGCACAATTATTATTATTAAAAACCCACATTCATAGACAAAAGATTCATCAGTTATGCACGTACTGTGTGCACTATATTCTATATAGCGTAATATCGGTGATCTTGAAATGTTGACATTGAAGCATATAGCATAAATTGAAAATCTGTCAAGTTTTCAAAATCCTTTTTGGAGAAAAATACACTAAATATTCCGGACACCAACATTTCCCTGTAAATGGTATTTATTGTCAAATATGTTTATTGAATGCAGTGCAAATTCAACATCACTTCATACATAAAATCGATGTTCAACCCACAAAATGTTTAAAAGATTATTAAGTATGTGTTCTACTTTCAGGTACCAATGGAGTGTTGGTTTCACAGATCATGACGCTCCAACTGGACTATTTGATTCAGAACATGATCGAGTGTGGCATGACGCGGGACAAAACAATTTTATCATCTCTACTACTATACCGGGTATATGACTGCCATCTTTACATCAAAACACACAACATTCCTATTTTTGTAGTCAATTGTCTACTAGAATAATAGAATTAAATTTCTTAGATATGTGAAAATTTTACGTACAGAGAAATAATTGCATGTCCGTCCGACCATGATGCTGTTAGAGACACAGCTGTAACAGGTGATATTCTCTCACTCCTCAGGTGTTAAGGATTTTTTCATGTATTTCAGTAAATTGTATATTGCAACATTTATTAGAGAGACAACTTCACAAAACACAGTTACCTGCATCGTTCGATAAGATCGAGCACTTCACTTAATTGATCATGCACTATATGTTTATCAATCCCTCATATATGATTGATTTAATATTGTTTAACGCCCCTCTTGAGAATATTTCACTCATATGGAGACGTCACTACTGTCCGTGAAGGACTGCAAAATTTAGACGTATACTCAGCACTTATGACCTTTGAGCAAGGAAGGATCTTTATCGTGTCACACCTGCACGGGACCCCGGTTTTTGCGGTCTCATCCGAAGGACCGCCCCATTTAGTCGCTTGTTACAACAAGCAAGCAAGGGGTACGGAGGACCTATTCTAACGCAGATCCCCAAGAGACTCAAAGTGGAGAATGTTGTGGATAAAATTGAAAAAAAAACCAATGGTATTTCTCATTGTCCTGATTCATGCAGCAATGTTTAGATCATGAAAGATATTTTGATAAAAATATGAAACAAACTACATCAATTGTTTGGATACATACATATGCTAACATATTTTTTCTCTACACCAAACCCTTGTTTATATTCTCGGTTTTTGCTTCCAACAGGACAGTATCTAGAGGAGGAAGTTTCTTATTCTGTTTTCGTCAAAGCCTGGTACAACAAAAACACATACGCAGTCTTTAAATCGAATGGAGTTATCATTGCAACAAAGAAACCCGCAACCTTAAATATTCTTGGGAGTTCGGTAAGGTCATCCAAGATATCATGCATTGACAACGATTTTCAGCACCATCCCCGTAACTGTTTCGGTGTCTTTGATATGATTCTCTCACTATCTTGTTCTTTAAATTTACACGTTTTGATCAGGTATGAAATTTGGTAGTTAAGATAATGAGAACATCAACTAGTTTCATCAATTTGGAACAAATGGGTTTTATCTTTTATGGTCAACAGATTACAGAGAAAATGATCGGCAGTGTCATGAAAGATGATGATTATATAAAGGATGGTATATCCTTAATGTTGAATTGGAGAAATAAGTTTTCCGACGGCAATACGACAATAAAATCTTACCATGTATACATCGGTACCGTACCAGGAGGTATGTTTACAAATGAATGATTGATAAGTAAAATTAGTATAAGGAATTACACCAACAGCGAATCCTTTGTTAACAGATAGAAGAACACGTTTTCTAATCGTTCTTGTCCTTGGCTGTATATTTACAAGGTCATGATGTGTGGGACAGTGGAGAAGACCTGCCTAACACAGAGACAACATACTTGGTTCACAGACTGTCTCTTTCACCAGGAGTCCAGTACTACACGAATGTTATCGCTTACGGTTTCTCTGGAATTCACCACACAGAATCATCTGACGGATTCAAAATTGACAATGTCAAACCGAGAGCAGGCATCGTGTTTGACGGAATAGGTACACACACTTCCCGACTATTGTTACTCTCTCGCTTGTTATATCCCAGTTTTTACAGAACATATTTCTCTCTATTAATACCATATTGAAAGCTGCTAAAATTACGTTTTCAGGAGTGCATGATCTAGAGTACCAGAATGCATCGGATATTATTGGAGCTAGATGGCATGCGTTTTTGGATACTGGATCTGGCATAAAGAATTACTTTTGGTGTGTCGGCAATACATCGACAATTTCATCAATTTACTCGAATACGGAATGCAGTGTAAGGAATTGGGAAAATGTTGGTATTCACATATCCGTTTCCAGACGTCTTGAGAAGGATTTCGTTGTTGGTACAGTATATTTTCATTTTACAAGTATATGTACACATCTTACAGATTTATACCTTTTTAAAACAGTGAAATACTATCCGTTTATTCATTTTGTATACCAACCATCTTGTTTGTAGGACAGCTCTTGAAATAATCTCAATACGACTCGGCCTCCGTGGCCGAGTGGTTAGAGCATCGCGCTCAAAACCACACGGCCTCTCACCACTGGTCGGCGCGGGTTCGAATCCCGCTCGCGCCTGTAAGTGAGAAAGTTTCCCAATTTACTTTCGGTGGGTCGGTGGTCTCTTCCCAGGTACATGGTATCTGGGTTCTCTCTTCCACCAATAAAAATGGGCGCCACCAGATAACTGAAAAATTGTTGGATGTGGCGGAAAACAACAATCAATCAATAAAAAAACCCATGGTAATTAACACTTAAGTTTATGCCTTAGATACCAGACTATTCATCCATATTTACATTGTTCTCACTTTATGTAGGAAGCATTTACTACAGTAAAGTGTATGCAGTAGACAACGTTGGATTTGAATCAGATATCGCCGTCTCTGATGGTGTCACAATTGACACATCTCCACCGCAACCTCAATATCTTTATCACACCGACAAAAACCTTCTGCTGAATCCTTCCTTTGAAATGTCAAACAAGTCCCTTTCAGTGGAAAATGTCGAAATTACCAACATCTGTACGCTCAGTGATAACTTTATTCCGGACCACTGGGTTCTGACCGCTCAAAGCTGTGCCTCCGTTTTGTCAGCATTGAAGAATTTAGCCAGAGATGGAAAAGCCTTTCTTTTTGTCCGAGGGAGTGTGAAGCAAGTTATTAATGGACTAAAAACTGGGGAACTTTATCGTCTTAACCTTTTCTCGAGTCACCTTTCAGGAAGAGTTGCATCCATCGCTAATAAGGAAGGGTTTGTTTCGATTGGGAAAATGAAACACGTGTTTCTTCTGTATTCAAAGGCTTACAGGAATGACGAGCACGGCTTATCTTCCTCTCGTGAGATTGTCTCCTGGCATAGACATACCTTTTATTTTACTGCAACTGATGTCACCACAGTTTTAGAGATTGGCAGTGCAGATGTCAAAACTGGTCTGTTTGTAGACCATGTGGCATTTGAACACGTAGAGAAGAATAAAAACGATAGTATAGACTCCCATGTGTCCGCCCATGTCGTTTATTTACATGAATGGGGTTCTATACACGGATCATGGAGTTTCTTCGAAGATTTCAGTCCGATAAGGGAATACCAATGGGCAATAGGTATATCAAATTTATACGATTGTATTTTGTAGGATCTTCCTATAAAATGTTCTGGTGTTGATGTTTAAGCATGTATGTTCTCTTTGGTAGGTTACACAAAAGGTGGTACACAGTTACAAGGTTTTACTAGTGTTGGACAAAATAATTTTGGAATGAATGCCAATGTTACCCTTGTCCACAACACGTTTGTTCACATAACGGTAACTTCATTAAATACTGCTGAACTCCTCGGAATATCTTATTCTGTTCCCATCATCGTTGATCTGACACCACCCATTATTTCCTATGTGTACGATGGAAGGTCATCAAGTACGTTTAAGTCCCGTATTGTAGTACTAGTGATAAAACAAATGCTGAACTTTTAGAAAGTTTAATCAAAGTCAATTTTATAATTAATCGTACTGATTTTCAATCACACAACTTAAGTTTAATTGACACATTGATGTTGATGACTATCTTGTATTTTGTTTGATATCCGACTGGTCAGAATTTTCATTCAATGTAGGTGGAGATGAGGATGCTTGGACAGATAGTGAAGTAGTCCTTAAATTTATGGTAACAGATGAAGAATCGGATGTTGATTATTGTGAATGGGCAATAGGTATAGCTTTATTTGCTTCATTAAGATATTAGTGCAATGAATGAATTTTTCCCGAGTTTATTTTAAAACAAAGCTATGAAATTTTAATTTTGATAGGCTACCAACCTCAAGGAATAGAGTTACAGACATTTGAAAGATTGATAACCAAAGAAACATTTTTTTCAAAAGACTTTGAATACAGTTTACTCGAAAATCGAACTGTATACTCGACAATCAGATGCCACAATCGTGCCGGATTATCAACCTCCAAATCGTCGGATGGAGTCAAAATTTCAATACGTTCACCATCAGTAGACCATGCAGAAGTAGTTGTTCTCCCGATGTCCATTACTGAGTACCAAGCTGGTAGTCATTATCAAAGCGTCAAAAACGGTGTTAAACTTCGGTGGTCTGGTTTTGATGACTACGTAGGAATTGAACAGTACAGGGTATATCTGAAATTAATAGTGTTTTAATTAGAGAGGTAAAATTAATTTATTTTCATCTTGCATTTCATCTGACATTTTTTTTTCAATTTCCAGATAATTTTTTCTGGTGATGGAAAGAAAATTGAAGAGAAGATGTCCTTCCCAATCGGACAAGATATGAAAACTGCAAATATCATGAATTTGGAGATGGTTGCAGGCCTGAAGAATATTACTTTTCAAGCGATCAATAAACTTCTTCTTTCAAGCAGCAACGTTCTGTACAACGTTACAGTTGTTAAAGATAAACCAGGAAAAGAAGGTGAGGGCGTTCAGATAATGGGAAAATAAAACATACTGAGATATTAAAGATGACTCCGAGTCAATCAAACGAGTATGCCATGTGTTTAACTTCTTGTGTCAGCCACTGAAGAGTTACTTATACATTTTCTTTTAATTTTCATGGTATTTGATATCGATGAACTTGTTGAAAAGTATATAAAACTCTAATTAATGTATCTGATTGTCTTTCAATATAGATGGGATACCTTTGAGAGTGACATGGCATGCCGGAAACAAAGAATTTACTGTATCCTGGGACAAAGTATTCACTTCCAAATATCCATTGTTCTACGAAGTTTCTGCGGGAACTGTTGAAGGCGGAACGAACATTTTACAATGGCAGGAGACCACACTATCCAGTATCACGTTTGATGTACCACCAACAATCACAAACCTGTCCAATTTGTCTGTCCACGTGTTTGTAAGAGCAATCAATGTCGGGGGAACTTACGAGGACATCAAGGGATTCATAAGACTTTCTAAATAATAATGTACATATTATCAAACTACTTTGAATGTTTTGTAAGACACAGGAAAACATTACTTCATACGCAACGTTTTCTCTTACAAGCTAACTGGATTTAAAAAATAGGAAATTATTTCATACAAACTCTTTCACAGGGTTTTATTGTCTTAGAAAGAATTCCAGTTTAGAGCAGAATAATAAAATTCGAAGACGTCTTCGTACCGAATTCAAAACACTAGTACGCATTTGTCTGTTTATTTTTAACTTTTGAAACGTGTTCTATTTTGTATATTAGGCGGCCTACGTTCCTAACCGATCTACTTGAACTTTATGCATGTTTTCTTAAAAACCCTTTGTATTGTTAGTATCACATGGGAATCCTTATTATATTTTTATCCTGTGAATTTAATATGTTTCGGGTTATTTTTAGTTTGCAACTTCAATTCTTTGTTGTATTCCAACAATATTTAATACTAATAGATCTAAAGATTTGCATGTATGTAATCAATGCAGCTGTGACATCAATTTTCCATTCTGTGACCTTTAAACTGTCCATGTAAACGTTTTGTAGCAACTCGGAATAAGATGGAGGTTCAAGGAATACGTGACATTTTATGAACTATCCACCATGTTACTTTGTATTATTAAATCAATACATTTATTAAAAGTATGGATATATGAAATGAAAAAGGCCTCAGAGTATCATTGGATGATTTCCTCAGCTATCTGGCTTCTAGTTATGAAAATAATTGTAGATCTTCCACTGCATAAAGTACTTTTAAATAATAAAAATCAAATACAGAAATTACAAGTTCTTGTTGTATTTGTATGATGCAAGTGTTTAAAACCTTGCTTTGGCAACATAGATTATAAGTGTTAGCATCAAAGCTCATTTCTGTCGCCTAGTGGAATCCCGACATATGTTTCCATGTACAATTTCGCGAAAGATAAACGTATGTATTCGTTTATATTGTATAAATGTAACTTGGTATGGGGGACACTCTCTTTGCAACCAAGATGGCACTGGTTTGTTTCTTTTTGAATTTTACATTGCACCATTGAGCACTTTTACGTTGATAGGCCTTCGAACTATGCCTATGAAATTGAAAATCAACGGAATTAAGTGGACGCAATAAAATACTGTATTGTCTGACAATTCCCCCATTATTTTCAAACAAAACGTAACCTTTATTTACAAGTAAAGTCCAGGGTAAAAAAAAACAAACAACCCCAATATGTACAACGATGTCATACGTGAAAGAAAAAACCGGTATATCAAGAATTTGTAAGATTTCTATTTCATTATGATTTTACTTGGGAGTTTTGCTTGATCCGCCCATCGAAGCGTAAAATGACTCTGGAATGTCTTACAAAAGATGAAGTCATGTCTCATCGATTAACATTTGGATCGTTATAATAGTTTACTGTATCGAATTCGATTGACGACAATGCTGCATGCCATATGGTAAATCATATTGTAGTTTTGAACATTTTATTAAATAAAAAATCGCAAATTTTATTGCATTTTCTTTTACATGACGCGACGTATACATGTAGTGTATGGAATCTATGCAACAAGCGCCCTTGGCAGGATTGACTTCAAAGTTGATCTTCCACTGCGAAGTGAATATCAGATCTACATAACCTACACATATCAAATTATAAGGAATGAATTTATCTTTATGGCTAATTCTATACGATGTAAAACTTATACGGTACCAATTTCGATGCACCAGATTCAAATAATTTCTCTTCAGTGATGCTCAACCGAAATTTTTGAAATCCAAAATAATAATACACGTGTAAGACTATTTTAGGGAAAACCAGAGTGCCAAAAAAAAAAGTGAAGTCCAAGGATAAGAGCTATGCATGAGGGAGATACTCCTTAATTTGGAAATGAATTTCTAAATTTTATCACAGCTATTAAGTAAACATCCGTATTTTCAAGCTAGTAACGAAGTACTTAGCTACTATACTATAGAGACCCTCGGGGACTTACAGTCCACCAGCAGAGGCCTCATCCAAGGGTGATAATGTACAGCTTATACGGTACCAATTTTGATGCACCAGATGCGCATGTAAATTGGCTTGGGACAGTTTATGCTTTTTATAGATCAAATCTTAACATACTTTATTCACTAATGCATATAAATATATGTGAATATCCAAGAACGTAGTGATGAAAACGAGTATGAAATCGGGAATTGTTAGTAAATTGCTTACATTAATCGCTGTCTAATTACTCTTTGTTTTATTGTAAGAAACTGCAATTAATGTTTGTTTCTGGATTACACAAATTATTACACATGTTACATCATTGACGTCTAGGCCGCCTGCCACTGGTTTATTTCGAAAGCAATATCAATAAAAACCATCAAATTTAGAATAAGAATCCTACTTTCTTTTAACGTAAGCACTTTTATTTTCTGCTTTTGTTTTAGATTGTGATCTACACGGCGTTAGTAAGTGGGAACATGATATCATATAGATCTTAATGTTATGAGTGCATTCTTTTAAATTTTGATTTTGTTATTAAAAGTTATAATTCAGTTTAAAGTTAGAAATTACAATATTGCATAATTCATAGATGCAAGTGGAATTATTTTCCATCTTCAAATGTGTAAATCTATAAGTAGGTAAGAACTAGGAGCACAATTCTTTGTTGTTATGAGGTCAACTTTTACTCCCAAGGTTCAAATGTGAATGAGGAAGACTAGAACAGAATATATATGCTATAGCTGTGCCTAGCTTCTACATAACCATTCTCGCAGTTTAACATGTTCAACAGCTTTTTTTCGAAAAGTGCATGGACGAAAACGACTGTATTCTTTTATGGCAAAATCCTTGTGCCGACAACAATTTACTTAAATCTCCCCCCACCTGCCTTCGAAAAATAAAAAAAAGTCCATATCCCTTCTTCTGAAAGCTAGTGCACCCTAATGCGGCACAAAACATACTAGTAGAATGTTATTTACAAGCCATTGGTGTGATGATTGGCTTGTTTGTTGATTATATTTAATCCTTTTTCAAACTGTGTTCAAATCTTCTCATTTGAAGTCAAAATCGACGTCAAAGATAATGGCGCGGAAATATCAAAAGTGAATGTGCATATCCCAAAATGTGAATTTCTTCGTTTTCGAACTCAAAAATTGTGCAATTGATTTCATTAAGAACACATTAAAGTCATTTTTAGGATGACTTTTGCGAACAAAATTTAAAAGTTTAGTAACATGCGATATGTACTTTAAAGCTGTATGATCCGATGTTTATGCCTTAACGTCTGAGTTATACACACCAAAAACTAATTAATCTGCTTTAAAGTAATTATGTACAAAAATGAAATAAGAGTGTAAAATAACTAATTACGAAGATATTTGATAATTTCATTTCTGTTAAACTTATGGCACAATCCTATTGTCAAAATTACAGATTTACACAGATACATGTATAAGTCTACACTTGACACGTGATCTAGGAATGGTCAAGCGACAGTTGCGTTTAAACATCGATTTGAAATCAAGCAATTCTGGTCAACACAAGTGAAAAAAATATGTATGTCTTAGAAGCTCATAATTACGTACATGCGATGAATTTTAAGCGTTTTTACAACGTGAAAATAAATCGTCGAAATTCGGATCCAATAACTAAGATTTGACTGAATTCTGTTTTTGTATCATGTAGTAATAAATTCCAAATAAATATAATACAATCCATCTTCATATACTATATAAATACCTCACATTGGAACTCTGCTATCATGAAATCCCTGAAACGTGGCAGCCTAGAATACAACATATAATCAAATCATGACAGAAAGAAGATCAGAAGAAACTGTGAATGTATTTTATATGTACATCCAAATAGTTTAAGGTAGCTCCATCCTTATGTGACTTATCAATATTAATGGTTAAAAGTGGAAAAACTGTATTAATTTCCACTCAGTATAGTTTAATTTAATTAATAACCAAAGAAAATATATATGTTACCACCTTTTTAAAGATTTCAGACATACAAAAACAGTAGTATACATCAACATCAGAAAATCACACATTTTTGTTAAACAGAATAATAAAAATAAATAAAAACTTGTTGAAATGACAAAATCTAAATATCAACAGTTTGAAAAAACTGATAATTCATAAATATGTATAGATTAATTGTGGATATTAGGTAAACCAATGTATAATAGACATCCAGTCGGAAATTCCAGTAGAGGAGTTATTGCCCTTGACAACATTTTTAAAATCATAATTAATTGATTATCTATAGGAAATATAAACTTTTTCAGTATTAATAGTTTACCAGATTCTTTATTATATCCAGTGAATAAAATTCCTCAGAAAGATATATTTCTATCATGCGCAAAGTTTAATTTATTAAGATTTTTGCAAAAACCTATGACATCACATGAGGATCGATAAACCTTCATTTCCCGTTTGCGTGTCATCATCGACACAGTATGTACATTACATGTTGGATTCAATTACCGATCGCTTTACTACTGTCACATTTGAATGGATCTTCAGAAATATATAAACGGGCTATTAAATTGTCATGTAAAGCAGAATACAGTCATCTCCTGTATTTAGCTACAGTGTATAGTATAAGACAGTAGGCAGAAATATCGCTGTCCAACATGTAAGTATTACAAAATGTTTTCTTTGATCGTTTCATATTTGTATAATATGTTGCTTAACTTCAAATATTCCTAGTAGTAAATCATTTTGATGAGCAATTACATGCGATGAGTGTTAAACGCTATTGATGGTCACCGTTAAACAGCACACAGTCATATCCTGTATATAGCCATGTTGTAAGTTAGTAAGGCAATAAAAGAAATATCGGTGTCGAACATATAAGTATTGCAAACGTCATTTTCTATGTTCTTTTCCTTTACCTATAATAGGTTGCTTAAAAGAAAATGATAATTCTAAATGTTTCCAGTAGTGTATTCATTTCGGGGAACTATTGCAGACCTTGAAACATGCTACTACACCAAAGGAACCGCTCCGATCTCCCGAAAAGAACCGATTATAGGTCAATAAGGCGCTTGATCGAGATAAAAGAACATCGCTCGTAATTTGACTCAATAGTGTACAAGGGTGGACAGTTCTGAAGTTCAAATCCGTTCGTGCAGTGGATATTCTTTATTTTTGTTTTATTTCATTTCACACCTCAGGTGTGAAATGAAATAAATCTACGATTGATGATTTTAGAAGATGTAAACTTTTATGAATGAAAGGCGAAGAAAACGAACAGTGATCAATCTCATAACTCCTATAAGCAATACAAAATAAAGAGTTGGGCAAACAAGGACCCTGGACACACCAGAGGTGGGACCAGGTGCCCAGGAGGAGTAAGCATCCCCTGTAGACCGGTCACACTCGCCGTGAGCTCCATATCCTGATCAGATAAACGGAGTTATCCGTAGTTAAAATCAGTGTGCCAAGAACGGCCTAACAATCGGCATGAAACACGTCGGATAGCATTTGACCCAATGATAGGTTGTAATGGCAAACTAGATCGTTATAACAACCATATAATTTGCGGAATGCTGATTTTAAACGAGACTGTTGGAACTCCTGCACCATCAACTTGTTTGTTAGTAGCCTGCTTTGATTTTCATATAGGAGTTTGATCACTGTTCGTTATCTTTGCTTTTCATCGAATCGATATATTAATGAAAATTGTATTCAATATTAAATGTACATGGTATATCCCTTATGTCAATATCCTCCGAACAGAGATCCAAGCAATAAAGTAACGGAGAATTATTGATCGTCAAGTATTTTTGGAAAAATCAATAAATGATGCGCACCGTTCTGGTAAACATGTAACATGCAATGTGGATTTCCAAGAAGTTGATTTTGTTAACAAAAATGAATGATAGACATTAAATAACCATAATACAAAAAAAGAATATATCGTTTTGCTATCAAATGAAATATGCAAACATCATCAAGTACCATTTTAACACAATTCTGGTGTGCCCAGGGGTCCGTGTTTGCCCAACTATCTATTTTGAAATTCGCGTAAATTTCATGTGAATTTCACATGAAAAGTGATTCACGTGAAATTCACGTTAAAATGTTCTCATGAATTTCACATGAATCACTTTCCACGTGAAATTCACGTTAAAATATTCACATGAATTTCACGTGAACAGCATTATATCACTTTTCACATTAATTCCTTGTGAAAATTTTAAAGTGATTTTGATTTCCGCAAGGAAATAATGTGAACGGTGATTCACATGAATTTCACGTGAAAAGATTCACACGAATTTCACGTGAAACTTCTTCATGTGAAATTCACACGAACAATTTCACACGAATTTCACGTGAAAAATTCAATTTAAAAATTTCACAAGAAAAGCGATTAAAGTGAAATATTCACACTTCTTAATATATTCAAGCGAAAAAACAATGAAATTAAGGTAAAATATAAAACGATATGGAGATTACGAAATTGAAGTTAGAGTACATTTATAAAATGTTGGCAAACGACCAATAAACTAGATCCTGCTCATGCCTCCTTCTCCTCGTTTAAATTTGCGAAATTATTAACTTGCATCGTAGTTCTGTACGCAGTATGATTACATGTACTTTCCACAACTGATTTATCTCCTTTCCCATTATTTTGTGTCTTTAGAATTAAAAAATAAATTAGATTTCCCATCACCATAGATATTAATGGAAGCACATTTTCCAACTACTTGAAGAATCACAATATTGATACAGTTAAAACATGCAACTTCAAAAACACGAAATTTTCTAAACGTGGAAAAGTACTATTTTACTGTAAAATCAGAGAGAACTATGAAATAAAACTAATAAGACCATTTGAAATTTCCAATTGTGAAAGTAGTAAGAATATTTGCCCACGCTTTAGAAATTCAAACTGGTAGATATTCAAAACCATGTATTCCGAAAGATCGTTGTTTTGGTCAGTTTTGTAAAACTACTGAAGATGAGTTACATTTTTTTTATATCGCTGCTTTATGATGTGTGTAACAGGCTACTTGTCGGAGTGCACTTGGGCTGTTTACATACATGTGATTTGAGGGTAGGATTGTGCAAGTGGGAAAAAATGTCATGGCAAATGTTTTCCGCTGTCGGTAGACAAGGCGCTGGTAACGTCATTTCAGATTTCCGTAATTTGGCATCAATTTTAATTATCCCCCCTTATATACATCGAAAATGTATTACCGGTGTAATACCCTGGAAGCTGGTGTATGCATAAAGTTAGACCTACTGGAAATTGCTGATGTAGAAATTTCTACACGCATGTAGAAACGAAAATTTTCTATCAGCCGTATTCACCATCCCGAATTTGTAGATCATCAATCGAAAGGAAAACACAGATTTCTAGCATTCGGAAGAAAGCGAAAAACATAAATAATCCTCAACATTACTGTTAGATAACTTTTAAAAATATATATATAAAGCTTTACACTACAGTCAGATTCCGGTAATATTTACAAGGCTGTGACGTCACACTCGAGTAAGCTGTCTGACGTATGCAAGACAGCGAATGTAAAAATATATAGGAACTCCATAGGTAAGATGAGATAGAGTATTGTAATCATAAATGTTCAGTGTAAATTCAAGCCATTAGGCCTATTACACTTATGTGATCTAAAGTTCCGACTGCAACCGCTTATTTCAGACTGATGAGAATTACTTTAGACGGGGTACGTCAACGAATAGGCACGACAGTGAAAATACGGAAGTCACTTCGGGGACGTGTCACAGAATTGCATAGCTCTACACGGTTTGTTAATCTTTCATTATTCATCAGAGAACATGATAATCGTAATTCAGAACACAAGTTTTATAATTTAATCGATATATATATATATATTGATTAGGGGTGCTAAGTAACGTTCTAACCTTTATAGAGGCATCATCGAGATGGGCTGAGTTTTACTAAACTTCGTAAGTTCAAGATTTCATCGTAACCTTAACTTACGATAAAAATCCGTCTTATCAAACTTCATAACTTAAGTTACGTTAAAAAAATCATCGTAACTCCACGACAGCCTATGGGCTATCTTAAGTTAACTAAATAAAAATGGCTGCCCTCATGCTGTTCGATGTTCCAGAGCATTTTGAGACAAAATGAAAACAAACCTCTGCGTCCTCGTTGAAATTTTAGCGACAGAAGCGAAGTTCTCACACTGTGACAAATATAGAACTCATTGAACGCTGGGCTATAAGTTTCCAAAAACACGTAATCACTGTGGAAATTTACCAAATTTTCACCTCCAAGAATACTTTTTAGGATACCACAGCCATATTTTGACACGGGTTTTAAATCGAGTTCATTCTCCACACAATAAATAATGACATGTGACGTCATATTCTATGTTTTGACATCATAATGCAAATGATGAAGTGGCGGATGTAATATTGAAGAAACTGTTCTGTGCAACATAAAATACAAACCGCATCTAAAATCAAAGGAGCAATATATCTCTCTCTCTGTCTCTGTCTCTGTCTCTCTCTCTCTCCCCTCTCTCTCTTTGTGTGTTACTGTTTGACTTGCCGAGCAAATAAATACACCATATCAACGAGTTGGATAAACCAAAATATCAAAACACGCAATTATAGATATCCTCTATATATATATGTGTGTTATTTTTTTGTGAAATTTACGCAAAATTGACATCATCACGTTAAAAAAAGTCATTAAAAAGTCATTAAAAAAGATATTTATTCGCGAGGCTTGCTGAGCAAATAAATACACCATATCAACGAGTTGGATAAACCAAAATATCAAAACACGCAACTATAGATGTTTTATTTATCTCATACGTCTTCTTTTCGCTGAATTTTGAGATGATCCCCAGTATGATAAAAACAGCTGATTGAATTTGTTTTGAATCCGTGGCTCAGACGTCGTGATTTATCAGGCCTCCTTACGCGAGAAAATAGTGCGCATATAATCCATCCAATACAGTACAAAAGGGCACTTTTATAAAAGGAGTCATGGATGAAAATTGTTTCAGAAGGGATTATAGTTTATAATGGTTTTGCCATTCCAACAAAATAACAACTATTGACCGAGTATTTATTTTTTGACGTAGGCCTGACCTTCTGATAAAAGTTTGATGTCAACGTCTTTTTGAAATAAACATGTATAGGCTAACAACGATCAAGGAAAGTGATATTTTAATGCAGCGTTCAACAGTTTACAATGAAAAGTAGAAGTGTTTGTGCATTTGGATTTTATTCACATGGTTTCTTTGGATCTGAGGTCGAGAGGAAATTCTGAGGCATTTTAAGCATAGTAAGTAAAGCTGTTGAGATTTATCACATTCAATATGGCTCCAGAGAAAAGAGACTGTGCTTGTGAATACTTTAGACTTGTCCAGTAGATGGTTGATTCCTTGTCGATGATAATAGTGTGGACATCTTTTTGTTTTCTGCCATTCTGGTCGTAATTTTTGAGTAGTTATTGATCGAGTTGACATTTTTATGGCCGGTAACTTGCATTATATGTCAGTGGGGGCAACATCATTTTAATTTTGCTATAAAAGAAATTCTAAATAAATTCTGAATAACAAGTTTTACACTTTATTTTATGCATCGATATACATAAACACAGAGAATATGTCATCCAAGCGGGGACAGTGTCAAAAGTAGTTCGGACCGGAAGTGCTTTATCAAACGGGCGTGTGATAAAGATAATGGTTTATCTCACTTGCAATATACACCACACGTATGAGATAAATTAATTTACGTGACCTCTCCCGGGCCCCATTTGTGTGCCTGCACGCCAAAAATGAGCCATGCTACTATACATGCTAACAAACTCTGTATATGAAATTCTACTGAGGCTTTTGAATTATAAACATGAGAGGAGGGATCCTAACATGGTAGGTCTACATATAGCAAATTATTTTTATTTTATTATACGCAAATGCTGTAATATATTTATTCATTGTATTAGATATTCGGATTTTGTGTAGTTCTAATTTGTTCTTTGAAAAATACTCCAACGCTACACTTGGATTATTTTACATTTATAAAATTTCAGGATTGCTATTAAACGGAGATTTTGACTATTTTTCCCTATATCCCAATTTAACAATAATGTGTAGGCGAGGGTCAGAACGACCGTCCCCCGAGCTTGAAATGAAGAAAATGAATAGTTATATCGGTCTACATATAGAGATAGGGATACACAATATCCACCCCCACCCCCGAGTTGGTAGAACACATAGGCCCTATTTGTCTATTTTGCATATGTACTTCCACTTTTAAAATACTAAGACACGTTTGATTTGTCTATAACGACCACACAGTGTACATCATTCCGCAACCAAGAGCAAAAATGTACATTTTCTGGTGTACATCTTCTACACCCTTTACAGGGCATGTGTTGTTAAATGCACCGAAAAATTCAATATCGCTGGAAAATGGTGAGACGGAAAATTTGCAGGTTTTTCTCTTCGTACATGTACATGTGAAGTATATATATTAAGAGGATGATTCCAGCTATGTATTTTACAGTGTATGTAGTCATTTACAATAGTTTGTTGATTGATTGTAACTTGTTTAACGTCTCTGTCGATAATTTTTCACTCATATGGAGACGTCACCAAGACCGGTGAAGGGCTTCAAATTTAAGCCTATCCTCGGCGCTTACGGCCATCGAGCAGTGATAGTTCTTTAGCGTGCCACCCTACTCTGACACGGGACATCCGTTTAAAAAATAAGGTCATCTCCGAGGACCCGTGACAATCACACCTGATGCCGAGCGTTTGGAGATGGAACTGTTACTATCTGTTTTAACGACTTAGGTCTGTCGTGGCCGGTATTCGAACCCCGACCTACCGCATGCGGGGCGAGCGCTCTACCTCTTGGCCAAAGAGGCGGTTGCAATAGTTTATGAAATTGAAGTTTCGTTTTCATATACTTTTTACAATAGTTTGAAATGTATTTTAAAAAGAATATGAGTACGATTGATATTTCGTATGCAATCATAAAAAACAAATATATTTTTGTACAAAAATATTCTTAGCTTTTAGTAATTATTTATTTTGAACTGTATTTGCTTTAAAAAATTGTTAAATCTCAAATGAGGACCTCATCAGCTGTTGAACATCCATATTGAATATAGATGTACTATGAAGTACTGAAAGCGAAAGTGACAAATGCACTTGCGCACCGTCAGATCGTAAGTTGCGAATATTTCGTAAGTTAAGCTTACGATGGAAACTTAAGTACACGTTAGTAAAACAGAAGCATCGTATCTTAAATTAAAACGTACGAAATTCTTAAGTCAGAATTTCTTGCGTAAGATAAGAAGTTTAGTAAAACTCAGCCCAGGCACGTTCGCGTTGAATGGGGGGGGGGGGGTAACAATGTCCATCGTTTGTCATATATATCGTAATGTCAATAAAATATATATTGGTTGCTCTCCCCCTTTAACAATAGTTTTAAATGAGAAGAATGTAAGCTTGAAAGCTCTGATGAAATAGTAAACCCATCTCACTTTGAAAAACGATGATAATAATTCATTTGAATACTGAATATTAAACAAGTATAATACTGTTCAGGTAATATCTAATATTACGTACAGATTTCAGAATTTGAAAACAAGATCTCTATCAATGTATGAATAATTATATGTTTCATAATATGATGCAATATATGTGGAAGCAATTAAAAAAATATTTCAGAGAAACATGGCATTTTGGCAATATCAATGTCAATCGTTTCATTTTAAGCAATGCATTTATATAGATTTAATCCAGATAATGAGGAATGCAAAGTCATTTTCAAATTTCTTCTTGACTAGAATATGACCATTTGAAAACATATTACATGACTTTCTTCTGTACCTGGTCACATGGTCATCGTATATATATAATAATTATAATATATTCTGTATCATAATATATAGAAGGTTATGTTTCTTTCAAACACAAATTATTGATAATTTTGCAACTTTTTTTCTTCGTTTCTGCTACATCTACATGCAATTTCATTCATAGTATGTGTACATAAGGATTAAGATGACTTATATATTGAACAGTCCTTCTAATACATAAATATTTCTTTTTCAGAGTTTAAAAGAAAGAAAAAAGACAATGAAGACAACCATGTAAAAACAAATCCAATCAATTAAATTATCAGCAGATTGAATACAGAGTTGTACTCCTTTTTGTGTTCATCTGAACCCGAGATTCAGGGTATCAAAATATCCATGTATGATTTAACGTTATAAAGTTTATGTTAAATGCACGTGAATTTTACGTGAAATTCATGCGGTATGAAACGCGTCAGACAACAATAAACCCAATAATAGGTTGTATTGGCAAACTAGATCGTTATAACGACCATATGATTTGCAAAATGTTGATTTCAAAACAAGCCTTTTGAAACCCCTGCACCATCAACTTGTTTGTCAGCAGCCTGCTTCAATTAATAAATGCAAGGTGAAGATAACGAACAGTGATCAATCTCATAACTCCTACAAGCAATACAAAACAGATAGTTGGGCAAACACGGACCCCTGGACACACCAGAGATGGGATCAGGTGCCTAGGAGGAGTAAGCATCCCCTGTTGATCGGTCACACCCGCCGTGAGCCCCATATCCTGATCAGGTAAACGGAATTATCCGCAGTCAAATCAGTGTGCCAAGAACGGCTCAACAATCGGTATGAAACACGTCAGACAGCATTTGACCCAATGCGAGGTTGTATTGACGAACTAGATCGTTATAACGACCATAGAACTTGCGAAATGCTGACTTCAATCGAGACTGTTGAAATCCGTGTACCATCAATTTGTTTGTCAGTAGCTTACCTCGATTTAAAAACTGACTATACCCATAACAAGCTCTTGCATATCGAATCAGTTGAGATATATAAACACCATATGCAGGTGATAATGGAATATTGCTACATAAATGTGGGAAGTAGACGATGGAGAAGCTAAAATCATAGTTGAGTTGTCAGTTTGCCGTAATGTCTACTTTCAATAAAATATCTAAGTATGAAGCAGAAGTGGACAACTTTGTGGTGTCCTTTATTCAAGCTCACAGGGATATATAAAATCGACATATGAATGAAAGCTATCATTGTTAATAGACAGAACATCATCGATATATCTGAAAGTCGAATTGAAGGTCACAGCGAGAGATTTTTTCTTCTCACGTAGAAGTTTTTGAATAAATTCTGCTTCATATGAATATAAAAACAGGTCAGCTAACAAAGGAGCACAATTCGTGCCCATGGGAATTCCAACAGAATGCTGGAAGACCTAATCACCAAAGACCACGAAGATATTGTCAATGAGGATCTCTAGCATATTTTTTATTTCAACTTCAGAGTACTTGTGCGTGGAATCAGAGTGGTGTTTAACAAAGTAAGTTTTTGAATATGTGAAGAAGTAAAGATAACGGACAATGATCGATTCGACGATCCAAGAAAGAAATACTGAATAAAAGATAAAAATAAGGGCAAGCACTGACCCCTGGAATTCGCATAGGTTGTATCGGGTGACGAGTTGAAGTAATTATCACTTGTTGACTGGTCATAGTCGCCGTAGACCACATATCTTGATCAGGTAAACGGAGTAATTCGTAGTCAAAGTCAGTGTGAAAGAACGGCCTACAATTTGATATGCAACAAATCATGCATCATTTGACCCAAGAATAGGCCGTATTGGCAGCTTCTATTTGCAAATTAGATTATCATAACTCCAAATAATTGACAAAATGTTGACTACAAGATTGTTGAAACCCCTGTGACATCCAGTTATGTTTTCAGTAGCTTACCTCGATTAAAACATTTTGCGTATCAAATCAATTGAGAGACAAAGGCACGATGTGAAAGTGATAAGGACAAGCTGAAGCCATTTGATTTGTCGTAATGTTTTGCCGTTAGTTTGAAATCTATGTTCAATAAAATATCTAAGTATGGAGATTAAGGAGGCGCTGTGTTGTACTATGTTTTATTTCTATTTCACTGGGATATATCCAGTCAACATATGAATGAAATGAGTATTGTTGATAATTAATCATGTCAATATACAGTACACTACACGAGTTTTATGCGTGTTCCACGCAACGCAGTGGAACAATTTTGTCCAAAACAGGGTATACTTTTATAATTGTTGGCACCTTTGAAGTTATATTTTTCTGAGACTTTAAAGTCTTCGGAGGATCGCCGTGGATGCCTCCGCGCATCGCCGTGGATATCACCGTGTATCTCCGTGGATGCCACCGTGTACCTCCGTGTGATAAAGATCCCACCTTGCTCAAAAGCCCCATTAAGTCGTTAAATTATGTAGAGCGAAAACAGACAACAGGGACATTTCGGGAAACAACTAGCATATATTGAAACGAGTCCGTTAATATATGACAGTCTTCAAGACTCTTCGTATTCATGTGCTATGGTAGGAAAATGTCGGGTGGTGAATATTAGTGTTTTGGATTTAACTTTTCAATGTTTATTGGACACTGGAACGATGGTTTCTACTATAACTGAAAGGTTCTACCGGAATTACATTGAACCGCTTGGGAAAAAAACTTTGAACCCGACATGTCATTTGCAACTGAAAGCTGCTAACGGAGTAACCGTTCCTTACGTTGGACACCTTGAACTACATGTTAATTTCAATGGAAATATTATACCTGAGCGTGTTTTCTTAACAGTGAATGACTCCAGTGTTGAAAATACACGTAAACGGAAGGAGGCCGTTCCGGGGATTATTGGAATGAATATAATCAGTGCATGCAGATATATTCTAGGTTATGTTGGTAGTGACAGATTTTTAAGTGAAGCATCTATGACAAAAGATGCGGGTGAGAAAAAAGTCTGTGGTTTTGCGAGAGTTCTCGGAACTGTACCAGTGTATAATCCTGCAAATACCGCTGTAGTGATACCATGCACAGGACCACATATTGACTGCAATACTTGAACTCAAATCACAAAAGGACAAATGTGAGTTCGTGCAGCTAATGTTGGTAATGAGGACATTTACGTTAAACCACGTACTATGATCGAGACAGTGTCCAATGTGAAAATGAACGTTCTGACATTGGTTTCAATCGTATAGGAAATGTAGAGGAACATTCGATGTTTTAATGGGTCATCTATGTTCTCAACTATGGACCTTACATCAGGATACAATCAGCTGTAGCTGATGAAGATAAGGAGAAAACCGCTTTCACTGCTCCTTTCGGACTATACGAATTCAACAAAATGCCCTTTGGACTTGCAAAAGCACCTGCGACATTCAAGCGTCTCATGCAACATTGTTTCAGAGAGGAAGTGTTCAACATTTTATTAGTATTTTTAGACGACATCATAGTGTATTCTAAAACGTTGTATGAACACATAGATTGCCTTGAGAAAGTGTTTGATATTCCCCGCAAGCATGGATTAAAGTTGAAAATGCGCAAGTGCAAGTTTTTGCAATCTTCTGTGAGATACTTGGGCTATGTAGTGAGTAAAGACGGAATATCCACGGACGACGATAAGATCAAATGTATTGAAAACTGGAAAGTGCCCAATACAGTGACAGAATTGAAATCATTCCTTGGCTTTGTGGGATATCATCGCCGTTTTATTCGCAACTTTCCCCAGATCGCTGAACCGTTATTGGATCTCTCTAAGAACAACATAAAACATCCGAAAACAAAGTTAGGAGATAAATGATCCAAGAAGTGTCAGAGTTCATTTGAGAAACTGAAGACCGTCTTATCTACGCCACCAATACTGGGCTATGCGGACCTCACGCTACCATTTATGATGGAAACAGACGCTAGTATACATGAACTTTGGGGATGTTATCCCAGATTCTAAATGGACGTACGGTTGTGATTGCGTATGCCAGTAGAACACTGAGACCAAATGAGCGATTAGCAAAGAACATGAGCAGTCTAAAGTTGGAATTACTAGCTCTTAAGGTGGGTCCTTAGTCCTAGATTTTTGGGGTTTAGGTAGCATTTTTTGGTTTGGAATCAATAAACTAACATTTAGAGTAATTAAAAAAGGCAAAACAGTTAAGGATTTCCATATTAATTTTCATTACATACACCACTAAAGTCATGTACCCCGATGTAGATTTTTATGAAATTCATTGGAAACAGTTATTTGTTTTTAATTTAATATAAAAACAACAAAATATTTTTTGAATTGCATTTATTTATCGGGAAACATGTCAATAACTAAAACACATGTCATTTTCAATATGTTCATCAAGTTTTAGAATAATATGTACAAAATTATTGAATTAGCGTTATTCTCCAAAATGTTAAAAAACAAACAAATGTGGACGCACTTTCCTTATAGAATGGTTTACATATCATTTTTTCTGTTTATATTAGTAGAGTTACATCTGTTATAGTTATTCATGGGAAAAAATCCATACCTTTCCTTAATAATTTCAAATCTATAGCTTCCAGATTATGTATACCCCCATCAAAAACTGAAGTATGGCACCATACAGCTGAGCTATTTAAAATCATTCGGGATTAAAATTATATGTAATTTCATGAAAAGACACAGATGATGATTCCTTATCACCTTGGTAAAATATTTGTCAAAAATAAAGGAAATCTATCGCATTATGGACTTGATAAATAATTTAATGAGAACAGAGTTATTGTCCTTGTATTCAATATTTTGAAACATATTATTAACTATTCAAATATAACTAAGACTTTTGAAATATTTTATGGCTAACAAGATTTTTTACAATAACTGTTGAAAAAGATTCCAACAAAATTTATGTTCCTATCATTATGCCGATGCATTATCGAGGAAATTAAAGTTGCACAGTCCTCGGCGATTTTTATCGAATCTGCAGATGTGTCAAAATCAGAGACTTTCCCTAGCTACTCTAACTCTGAGATGAGAGACATGCAATTGAAAGAAACCATGATCAACAAGTGCAAAGAGTTTATTGAAGGAAAGACTGTCCCGAAACCGAGTTTTTCTTCTTCAGAAAACAAAGTAAAAAAGTTCAGGTGTTAATGAGACATCTAAAACATATGGATATTATTGACGGTGTTATTCACAGGAAGATCAAAGAACCAAAATTAGGGGACTTGAAACAGATTTTACTTCCAGAAGTTTAAAAGACTTAGTGCTAGGGAGTCTTCATGACCAAAACGGACATCAAGGGATAGAGAAAACATTCAATATGATTAGACAACGATGTTATTTGCCACCGATGTTAATGGACATAAAAAAACTACTGTAAAAAGTGTGAGCACTGTATAGTTTCGAAGATTCCACCACCTAAAGTGCATACTAGTATGGGACACCTTACAACATCAGAACCATTAGAGTGTATTGCTATAGACTTCCCCGTGTTAGAAAAATCTCAGGGATTACAAAATGTGTTAGTGATCACAGACGTATTTTTAAAGTGGACCTTAGCCGTTCCTACACGAGACCAGACAGCACAGACAGTCGCCAGAGAATTAGTGAACGAATTATTCTTCAAATTTGGAGTATGTAAGCTCATTCATTCTGACCAAGGAAAGTGTTTTGAGGCGGAGATTATCGTACAACTTTGTGTTCTGTATCGTATAAAGAAGACACAAGAACGGCTTATCATCCACAGGGCAATGGACAGCACGAAAGATGGAATAAGACTCTACACGATTTACTCAGATCTCTACACCCAGCAAGAAAGAAGAGGTGGCTGGACGTCGCGTTCTCGTATAATGTTACACCTCATGCATCAACTGGATACTGGCCGTAATTTGTTATGCTAGTGGAATAAAGAATGTGAATAGGGTGAAATTAAAACCGATTTTCAAGGACTTTTGATGTGTTTTTACAAATCATTGGTAATTATGATTTTGTGAACTCAAATTATATTTTTTCATATAAACTTCTATTTGTATTTAATGTTTTTAGGTGTGATGTTTCTGTAATCTGAGGAGAGATTAATAATTTTCCAGTGGAGTAGATGATAGTTTAAATATGAATTTTTATATGTATTTATTCGTTTTGATAATTTTTCATTTATCGTTTTGCTAAATACAATCTTAAAATTCAATTTACCGTAAGTTCAATTGCGCATCTGGATTGAGTTGGCGGAGTAAAGTTTTATTTCATTGGTTCTTTGATTTCATCGGTCATTTAATATTTCTTTATTTAATAATAGTCTTTCAGTATATGTATAAATCTACCGCGTTTACCTATGTAGTTAGAGCAGTAATACGTTTTGAAGAGTTACTATCAGCTGATATCTTCCGCATCTTATGGTATGTTGTTTCTATATTTAAGTATATGTTTCATTTCCATATAAAGAGCTGATATACGTAATTATTTTGGTTGCAAGTTCTTTACTTTATTGTAATTTTGCTTTCAAACTCGTAATGATTATATGAGTCTGTAAGATCTTAATCTAAATTATTTACAGAACACATGTACACATTCTTATAAAGTATAATATTCTTCTAAAACGCTATTACCAATATTGCATAATCCTGCTATATTCACGATAATTCTACACCTTTAGAATTTAATTTTTCATAATTTATAATCTTTCACATTTTTACAGTGACAGAATATGCGTACATTCTTGATAACCTTTTCAAGCTAACATACAATCACCATGTGTTGACGAATCCGTCTCATTCCGTGGATCCAGGGCCTCATCCTGTTGTGTGGTCTAACTACAAAGACTGGAATCTGGCAGAAACCGAGTGAAACGCTAAATACGTGATCAAGGAACGAAAACCCACAAATGAATATCACTATATAAAGCAGTCTATTGACGGCATCATAGAAGCTTCTACCACTCTTAATTATACACACACTGTTAGGGATGCCTTAAAGGCTATTGTTAATGTAACAGACACAACCAACTCGTCGATAGAGTCAAATTCAACAGTGGATCCTGTCATACGGGAATACAGCAGACTTGAATCTTGTTTCTATTCAATTGATAATGAAATAAAAGAAATGATGGATTAGTTAGAATATCAAAAATAGACCTTCTAAACACGTGTTTCCATCTGAAATGCTTTGTGTGTTCAAAGCGAAAAGTCCCCCCCCCCCAAAGTTTTATGTATAATTAAAATATTTATCCTACTCTAAGCAACTACGGAATAGAAGACATGGGTATTTGATTGTTTTTCTGTTAAACCCAAGGTACAATGAAGAGAAGAATAAAAAGTTACAGTTTTCCAAACTGCTACCGTATCATTAACTATTACAATTTCATCATGAGAAAAAAAAACTACAATGATAAAAAACATCAAAATACGAACTCGTATGTATAACAGTGAAAATCGAAATGCATATCATTGTAGTTCCTAGAATGATTAAGATAATGGATGTACACGAATGTTCCCAGGCGTCCAATACCACACCGATAGCATCGTCTTTGTTCTGGAATCTGAATCCAAACCATTCAACTTCAGCACAGGAGACACGTACGTATTCTCACCATAATCTACTGCATACTTAATGTTACCCTGTCCACAACACGTTTGTTCACATAACGGTAACTGCATTGAACGCCGCTGAACTCCTCGGAATATCTTATTCTGTTCCCATCATCGTTGAACTGACACCACCCACTATTTCCTGCGTGTACGATGGAAGGTCATCTAGTACGTTTAAGTCCAGTATTGTAGTACTAGTGATAAAACAAATGCTGAACTTTACCATCAGAAAGTTTAATCAAAGTCAATTTTATAATTAATCGTACCGATTTTCAATCACACAACTCCAGTTTAATTGACACATTGATGTTGATGACTATCTTGTATTTTGTTTGATATCCGACTGATCAGAATTTATATTTAATGTAGGTGGAGATGAGGATGGTTGGACAGATAATGAAGTAGCGGTTAAATTTATGGTAACAGATGAAGAATCGGATGTTGATTATTGCGAAAGGGCAATAGGTGTAGCTTTACTTGCTTCATTAAGATATTAGTGCAATGAATGGATTTTGTTCGGGTTTATTTTAAAACAAAGCTATGAAATTTTAATTTGGATAAGCTACCAACCTCAAGGAATAGAGTTACAGACATTTGAAAGATTGATAACAAAAGAAACATTTTTTTCAAAGATTTTGAATACAGTTTACTAGAAAATCGAACTGTGTACTCGACAATCAGATGCCACAATCGTGCCGGATTATCAACCTCCAAATCGTCGGATGGAGTCAAAATTTCAATACGTTCAGCATCAGTAGACCATGTAGAAGTAGTTGTTCTTCCGATGTCCATTACTGAGTACCAAGCTGGTAGTCATCATCAAAGCGTCAAAAATGGTGTTAAAATTCGGTGGTCTGGTTTTGATGACTACGTAGGAATTGAACAATACAGGGTATATCTGAAATTAGTAGTGTTTTAAAAAGAGAGGTAAAATTAATTTATTTTCATCTTGGATTTCATCTGACTTTTTTTTCAATTTCCAGATAATTTTTTTTCTGGTGATGGAAAGAAAATTGATGAGAAGATGTCCTTCCCAATCGGACAAGATATGAAAACAGCAAATATGAATTTGGAGATGATTGCAGGCCTGAAGAATATTACTTTTTAGGTGATCAATAAACTTCTTCTTTCAAGCAGCAAAGTTCTGTACGTTACAGTTGTTAAAGATAAACCAGGAAAAGAAGGTGAGGGCGTTCAGATAATAGAAATATAAAACAAACTGGGATATTGAAGATGACTCAGAATCAATCAAACGAGTATGCCATGTGTTTAACTTCTTGTGAATATTTAAGCCCTGTTTTGTCAGCCACTGAGGTGTTACTAATGCATTTTCTTTTGTATGCTTCAATTTTCATTGTATTTGATATCAATGAACTTGTTTAGAAAAGTATATAAAACTTTAATTAATGCATCTGATTGTATGTCTTTCAAATGAATTATAGATGGGACACCTTTGATGGTGACATGGCATGCCGGAAACAAAGAATTTACTGTATCCTGGGACAAAGTATTCTCTTCCAAATATCCATTGTTCTACGAAGTATCTGCGGGAACTGTTGAAGGCGGAACGAACATTTTACAATGGCAGGAGACCACACTATCCAGTATCACGTTTGGTTTACCACCAACAATCACAAACCTGTCCAATTTGTCTGTCCACGTGTTTGTAAGAGCAATCAATGTCGGGGGAACTTACGAGGACATCAAGGGATTCATAAGACTTTCTAAATAATTAACATTTTTAAAGGTTATTCACATATAACCAAACTACTTTTGAATAGTTTGTATAGTATAGGGAAAATATTTGATACATAACAATGGGTTTTCACAGAAGTTTACTGAATTATAAAAGTAGAAAATTATTCTACACAAACGAAATGTTTTGACAGGGGTTTATTGAATTAGAAAGAATTTTACTTTAATGGAGGACAGTGAAATTGGAAGATATTTTCATTCTGAATTGAAAACACTACTGAGCATTTGTCGATTTAATATAAGTATTGTCATAAGACATATAAATATATACAAGATATGAAAGATCTACCTTTTAAAAAAATATTATTTTTGTAATTTCAACACATTTATATATACAAACTGTAATCTACACTCACTCATTCACACTTGTAATTATTCTCTGCACCTTCTGTATCAACAATAACAATGAATTGTATATAATATATACATACACACACATAAATATGTATACACACATAAACATACATATATACACATACACATTCAAAGATAAAGACAATATTTTATTTTCAATATAAATGTATTGTGATTTTCAACACACTACTTGTCCATTATATTATCATACAAAGATCTACCTTAATAGTTTTGGAATATTGTATATGTCAGGTTTTTTAAAATTAAAAGTAGGTCACAAAATCACACATCATTGCATCATATGAAAGGTCTTTCCGTAAAATTTAAGTATTACATTTTCAACTGTGAAATACTATAATTTATTCATTAAATACAAGTGATATTTTCAATGGTCAGGATTCTAAAATTGATTCTATGTCTGTATTTGGCCATCGAAATAAAGAGATTGATAACTTTTTACTTCATTCAAAGCATTGTTAAGGCGATTATAAATTAGTGAAATAATGTCCACCTTTTTTATGTTCAACTGAAATATTATCATCTACAAGTCTGTTTGAGCTTTTGCATTCTCATTAGCAGTATCTAAGTATCTAGTCCAAACAAATGGCTAATTTTTCTATGTCATCTTTGAAGACCCATTTGTGAGTAAAAAGTTTCCCTGATATTCTAAACAAGAATTAACTGTGTAATTTCAAATATTTAGACATGAGGACAGGGTTTTTGTGTTTCTTTCTCTCATTGTCATTAACACCATCACATTTCAGGAACCTGAAATAAAGAAAAAGATTAATTTATCTAAAGGCGAGACATTTTCACCTTGCAACACCGAGACAATAATTTTTAAACAGCTGATTGATTCAGTAGTAGTCAAATTTTTAGTAAACCTATACATGTATCAAAAGATGGCATACTGTATTAACTCAGAATGGACATATACATGCAATTTTTTGTCTCTGCATTGATAGGCCTGTGTGCAATGTTATTACAATATTATTTCAGTAAATGGACTACATACAACTGGGCTATTTAAAATGCGAACCTTTGAGGAACTTGCGTTACATATTCTGTCAAATGAATTGATCTCTCTGTAATTGTTGAAATATTTCCACTGATCTACCAAATTGCATTGACTATCAGCTGCAACTGCTCATCTATAGATATAGTCATCACCTTCAACCAGATCAGTATACATTTTATCTCTGACTGAAAAAAAACCCCAATTAATTACATGTAAATTACTTTAAAGTCAGAAATAGAATTTTTCTTCCAAATTTGAATCCATCTTTAATATTTTAATTATCACAGTGTGCAAAAGTTTAGATAAATTTGAGACTTTCTGAATACACATGGAACTACAATGTGTACCACCGACAGAGGGATGGATTAACTGTTTTTGGCTATATTTAGCTCTAAATCTTCATAGTTATTTCGGATTTCAAACATTTCGGTTGAGCATCACTGAAGAGACATTATTTGTCGAAATGCGCATCTGGTGCATCAAAATTGGTACCGTATACGTTTTACATTAACCCCACTCCAAGACCTGTTTCCGTTTTCTGGACGAAGGTTTTTAAAAACCTTGTATCAAAAACCTTTTGAATACTGTCAGTCGGATTAACTGAAGTCTCAAACTGTCTCTTTTAACTACACTACATAGCAAATAAAATTGATTGAAAGTTGATTTTAATCAGACTGGCATTTTGTTTTCACATCTCAAAATTTAAGAAAGAAATTTGGCTGTGAAAAAAGATTGAGCAGAGGTCCCCCATTTTTTAAGCGTTTCCACAACCCCTTAATCCAGGACTGTGGTTGAGAAAAGAAAGAGTAAAGAGGAGATGGGAGAAGGTTTCCTTTATCTTGAAGGAATCAATCCCCTCTTTGAGAAATAATTTTGTTACAATTTCCCTGTTAAATTTGATGCTTTATCCTTTTTTTTCGATTGTTTTTTCCATTACAAGAATTCATCATTATTGCAAATACTGTATATTTACATCAAGTGTTTTGTCCTGCTACCGGCAGGGCTCATCAAACCAACATTATTGTCAATGTTGATAGTAAATGTTACAATTTTCAAAGTCCGATCAAAATGGGTTCCTTTATATCAGTTGTGAACATTGTAGTTTCCATAAATTTGAAAGAAACACATGCTGTATAAGTGTCGGTTTCGTACAGAGTGAAGTCTACTCCGTCCACATCATTTCATGTTCCCTCCTCGTCAAACTCGTAGAGTCGGTTCTTGCATAAGGTTCTGCTCTGATGGTCATTTTTAGCAATTACCAACGTTAACACATCGAGAACCGGAAATCTCCTGTCTTCTAGCTTCTGCAGACGATATTTATTCATGTTTAGCAAGTCATTAGTAAAGTTTCTTTATTTTAAATAGAAACCAACGAAAATATAGAAACTTCCAGTCATTATGAGATACTGATGGGTACCAGAACGACCATGAAGTTTGCCAAAAATAAAAAAAAAACTTCACAAAAATGATGGGATAAAATCTTTTGTTGGGTTGGTGGAAATTCTAAGACTCGATCGGGCGAGGGGAAATCAACATGTTTTTTTTTTAATTTGGCCTTAATAAAAGTTTAGAAATATGCGATGTGCCTTTTAATAAAAGTTTAAACATATCAACTGGAGAGAAGCACGGAGAAGTATAAGAGAATTCCATAAGATTTCTAGCGTCTCGTTATGAACATAATTGTAGATCTTCCACAGCAAAATATATAATATAAATTATAAAAATCAATTATCCATTATCATTACAAACTGTATGATGCTAGTGTTTAGAATAATAGAATGTGACTGATTAGGATACAGAGCTCACGACGGGTGTGACCCATCAACAGGGAATGCTTAATCCTCCTAGGCACCTGATTCCACTTCTTATGTGTCCAGCTGTACGTATATACTTTATTGTTTGTGTATTATGTTATGTAGGGTTGATGAGATTGAACAATGCTCGATATCATCACCTGTCATCATTCATTGATTTCGTAAGCTTGGCGACACATTTGATTGGAGATACATGTATATGTTTACTTTCTAATGTAGTGATTTTAATTTTACTATACTTAAAGTATGAATAGTCATTTGTAGAGAAAGTTGCTATCATTGATGTAATCCCTATGGTAGAAAAGACAGTCTTAATCCAGTTTCATTGTATTATTGTTCATTATCTCCATCTTTCATTAGAACATGATATTTTGTTGAATTATTTTCCTTGGTCAATTAATTTGCATTCCGTAACTAGTTGGTTAACTGACATTTATTAAACTTGTGTGTCTGCATAGTTAACTGCACATCAATAGAAATCTTCAACATTTTACTAAAGAACATCGCTACGCGTCCTATCAATTCCGAACACTGATCGACCTCATAACTTCTATAAATAATACAGAAGACAGATTAGGACAACTAGGGACCCCTGGAAAAACAAGGGCTGGGATGAGGTGCCTGGGAGGAATAATCATCCGCTGTTGACCGGTTGCATCCATCATGAGCCCTATATAATGATTAGGTAAACGGAGTAATTCGTAGTTAAAATCAGTATATAAAGAACGACCTAACAATCGGTATGAAACATGTCAAACAGCATTCAACCTAATGACATGTATGATCGCTATAATGACCACGGAATTTGCGAAATGCTGACTTAAAACGAGACTGCTGAATGTTTAGCTACGTTTACCTCGTTCACCCCATCGGATGTGACCGGTGGACTTGCGATGCTTACTCCTCATAGGCACCTATCCCACCTCCAGTATATCCAGGGGTCCATGTTTGTCCTACTCTTAGATTTTCTTCTCATGTAGAAGTTTCAGCCATATAAGAAAACAAAACATGTCAGTTGATAATGAAGCATAATGCGTGCCCATGGGAATTCCAACAGACAGTAGGAAGACCTGATCACCAAAGTCTATGAGGATATTGTCAATGAGAAACCCCAGCATGTTTTCAATATCAACTTAAGATTAGCTGTGCGTAAAAGCAGAATGGTGATTAACAACGGATTTGTTTTCAATGATTGATCACAAAATATGAATAATTCCTTTTTTCGTCTTTTTTCAAGAAGCAACTTTCTTTGATGGTCTTTAATTAAGTGTTGAAAAGTCATACATGTTAATGAAAATGGTTTTGTGATTTCAATTTTACTAAACGTTCTTCGGAATATTTTAGAATCCACATTTAAATTACACCACTTCTAACATATGCTTTGGCAAAATACGTTTGAAGTATCTCCTCCATAGCTATTAACATTTTCGGGAAGATTTAGCAATGTGCGAGTATCTATATTTGTGACATTTAGGAATGCAGTAAAGGTACGGGTATTCAAATTCATTCGTCCCATTGACTGGAATATCAAATGTGTTTAAATCTGAAAGGACAGTTCATTATGAATGAAACATAGTGTACAATCACTCAAAAGTCTGCATATCTATGCATTGCTGATATCCCTCTATAACATTTTTAACGTTCAATTCAATTCAATGCATCTTTACACTATATAGCCGAAAGCAGAAGTGCTTGGAAATGAATATTGCCCACGTTTGTTGGTCGTAGTGTTCTGCCCCGGAGGCAGTAGTATAACCAATCACTAAGTACACAGTTAGTCCAATGCAAATTCTGAACATTTATTTCTCCAAGTGATGTATTCCATAATACATGAAGATGAGGATGAGTAGATGTGTAGAAGTATATATGTGTGTGGTAAAAGGCTGTAAAAGTACAAAGAATGAAATTACATTTTGGAATAAATATCTATAATGGCAGACCATACATTAGAAAAATTCAAGAAAAATACATAATGACACCAAGTGCTTTCCATAACTTTTTCTGACAAATAGGGGCTTACTTTATATAAGTACTTATCAACAAAATTGCAGGAAATATGTCATTAACTACATACATAATTCACATAGATTGCAAACAATACTATAAATTAACTGCACAAAGCCTAATATAATTTTTTCAAGCTCATAGGGACTACAATATCTACCCAAGACACGTGCCGTAGAAATGTCTGTTAAATTTAAAGTTATATAAAATATCTCAATGAAACAAACGATGGGAA
The DNA here is from genome assembly GCF_947568905.1 of Ostrea edulis. Lineage (NCBI taxonomy): Eukaryota > Metazoa > Mollusca > Bivalvia > Ostreida > Ostreidae > Ostrea > Ostrea edulis. Next base: position 5,023,368 of record NC_079166.1, read on the forward strand.
CAACATTTAAATATTATAAAAAACAATTCTACAAATACACAAATATAATGCATAGCTACTTACATTGTAGTAGACCACAGATTATACAGAGATGTGAAAAACACAAGATAGCTGCAATGTACGCTAAAGGGATATAACTCTAAATAAAACTTTGCAATAATTGACAGGAACAATAACCCCTGAACAGATAAGAATGGAAAATTACAAAATTACCATAGTGTGGGGCACTATTTAACACTCCCCGCCTGATGTTATTTAACATCACTATTAAGGAACATATATACACAAATGCGTAACGTTTATTTATCTGAGAATATGAATAGAGTTCATTGAATCAAACAGTATTCGACAGTCATAGAACACATCACTCCTCGGATACAAGAACCACAAGTTCATTCACAGGTCTCACAAAGAACGAATGATGTCCCTCACGGTACACCATCACTTCAACTTTACGAACTCTTCCATCGCTGCTTGGGAACACCTTTGTCACACATTCCATCGGCCAACTGTTGCGAACCTCTGTATGGTCCTTCAAAAGAACTACATCATCGACGGCTAAATTTCTTTGTTCGGTTTTCCACTGAATAGTAGTAGTAAACGTATTCTTATGCATACATTTATTTTTTTTAGATAAATAAAAACAGTCCTTGCGAAGTAGTTTATTATTTGTTATTTACACACACAATGCTAATTATTGGTAGTCAAAGTTTGTAAATAATTTACTGTTTTGAAAATTGAAATCTATATGAAAGCAAAAATGTACATTTAGAATTCAAGATTCAAAAATGATTGCCTCAGCATTGTACAGGACCGAGTTTTATTAAAGGTCGTAAAATTTGTTGTAGACACAGACTTTAACGTAGGCTTTAGAATGATTTTAGGGTCTGGATACTCCGCTTTACCAAAGGGCGTAGTGCGCCCGTAATTGATCGTGAGTTTTGACGTACCTTACGACTAGAATTCTTTCATATGTTTTTGAGAAATAGGAGAGTATATATATGACTTGTACATTTGCAATTATTACACTTGCTGTTCTTTACAAACTGTAGGTACCTAAATCATGGTAATATTGGAATAAAATGTATTGTTTTCTCTTGTCGTGCGGTAGACCAATTTATACTTTGTTTCAATGGTTTAAGATCAATATAAATAACAATTCATCATAGACAGATATTTGTGTTTTTCGATGAGAATCAAGTGCTCTACAATAGATATAAATCCGATTTTATTTATTATAAATTTACTATATTCGATATCGTGGAAGGTGAGGATAACAAACAGTGATAAATCTCATTTTTCTTCATTTTCCCCGTAGAACAGAGCATGCATGTTTGAAATATATGTTATATATACGTGTGAGAAAATCTATCGAAATTAATAATCTCAATCAGGATATGTCTTTGGGGTAAAGTTCGAGTCCAACTTCTTTCCATAGATATTTTTTTCTGTATTACTTCTTCTATTTTCATAGTTGGATCTACTTCCTGTTTTGGAACACTTTGAAGATAGAACAGTGATAAGCATCTTGTCACAATTAATAGTTATTTCATCAAGACCACATTTTTGATCTCGTATATCTTATAATTCCCTCTCAGTTATCAATTCATTTGATCTTTTCGTGCAATCCTAAACGTTACGTGTAGATATATACCAGTATTAAAGCATCTGTATTTTTCTGGTAATTTCTAAACCTTTTTAGTAAAACACACTAAAGATCGAAAGTTACGTTTACGTGTAGGTTTACGGCTACGTTTTGACCTTTAGTAAAAATCGGCCCAGACTTTTAAAAATATCTCTGAAAATACATAAATGTGTAGATAAACAAAAGAACACACAATTGAAAAACAGAACAACAAAAAACAATAAAAAAAAAACTACCAACAAAAAAATACGAAGCTAATTGAAACTGAATATGGGGTAAATTACGATTGCTCTTTGAATTGAAAATGAAGCTGAATAAAATACATTTGGGCGTACTAATTGTGATATGCATTGCGTTTCTGGTGTGCCCAAAATGCTACCCCCTCAATGACATTTCGCTGTATTATATTGAAAAGGTGCGCTTTATGAATGTTTTGTTTTCGTCTTTGAATATAGTCGATGAATTCCTTATGAAAGGTGAAGATAACCAACAGTGATCAATCTCATAACTCCTAAAATCAATACAAACTAGATAGTTGGACAAACACGGACCCCTGGACACACCAGAGGTTGGATCAGGTGCCTAGGACGAGTAAGCATCCCCTGTCGACCGGTCACGCCCGCCGTGAGCCCTATATCCCGATCAAGTAAACGGAGTTATCCGTAGTCAAAATCAGTGTGCTATATCTATAAACATGTAAATTATTTGAAATTTGTGAACGGTTACTGTGAAAATTTAGTTTATGTTACAATATTTTCGAAATGTTTACTTTTTGAAATAAACTGCTCTTAAGACATCCAAGTATGTTCCATTACGAGAATTGAATTTTGAGTTCTGGTTTTTATTTTTATTTGCAATGCAAGGTGAAGATAACGAACAGTGATCAATCTCATACATCGTTTCAAACTCGTGTGTTATTCATATGCATCTCTTTTACACATGAAATATATTATCTAATATGCCATTCAATTATCTTAAAAAATGGACGTGGATGTGCAGATGCAAATGCATAATATACTGGCAAAATATTTATCCGAAGTTATCACGAAAATGTTAATTTGGAAAGCTCAACAGCATTTAAAACAATTTTCTCCCGGCACCTATGACACATATGAAAAATGTTCCGAAACATACAAGTCTCGCCAAGTAAGATGACAATTCTACACATAAATTTGGTCTAAGCTTTTGGTTTTCATATATACCCCATACATCTTTAATTTTTGTGGAGAATTCCAAGGTCTTGTAACTTTGGATTACAACTTTCATTACATGAAACCATGTTAGGTTTACCCTTTTTGAACGCAAAACCTTGACATCTAAGCACAATTGGTTGCACATGTCTAACACGGCAACAAAAAATGTAAAAACAATAGAACAGTTACTAATGTCGTTATTAATCAACCATAAGATCAAATGAAAGAAAATTGAAAGCAAAATGAGGAATCCAAGGATCACAGCCATGTTTCGCATATCCTCCCCAGCTCCATAACAATTGTATATACACTGCATTCGATAGAAAGTTTTCGATGATGTAAATCTGTCGTATCTCTGTAAAAAAACAACACCCGTACATATAATTATCATCATGAATAATTCCAATCGTCTTATTTACATGAATATATATATTTGATAAAATTAAGAATAGTACAAGGGTTAACTTTTAAATTCCTTTCATTTGCAGTTGAAAGAAAGGTGAAGATAACAGACAGTGACAAATCTCCTATAAGCAATACAAAATAGAAAGTTGCGGAAATACGGACCTCTGGACATACTAGAGTTGAGATCAGGTGCATAGCAGGAATAAGCATCCCCTGTTGACCAGTCCCACCCCCGTGAGCCCTCTATATTGATCAGGTAGACGAAGTAATCCGTAGTCAAAATCGTTATAACGACCATAGAATTTGCGAAATGCTGACTTTACACAAAATTGTTGAAACCCTTGTAACATCAACGTGTTTGTCAGTAGCCATTCTCAATTTAAAAACTGATCATACGCAGAACAAGCTCTTGTGTATCAGTTGAGAGGTATAAACACCCTACGTATGTGATAATGGATTATTGCTACAGAAGTTAACGATGGAGAAGCTGGAATCATCCCATTTTTTTTTATCAAGTTGAGTTGTTGATTTGCCGTCAATAAAATATCTTAGTACGAAGCAGAAGTGGAAGACTCTGTGGTATCTTATTTCAAGTTCCCAGGGGTATATGAAATCGACATATGAATGAAAATAGCTACTTTTGATAGATAAAACGTCGTCTATATATTCATATCTAGTGATCAGTCATTCAAAAACTTACTTTGTTAAACACCACTCTGATTCCACGCACAAGTACTCTGAAGTTGAAATAAAAAATATGCTAGAGTTCCTCATTGACAATATCTTCGTGGTCTTTGGTGATCAGGTCTTCCAACAGTCTATTGGAATTCCCATGGGCACGAATTGTGCTCCTTTGTTAGCTGACCTGTTTTTATATTCATATGAAGCAGAATTTATTCAAAACCTTCTACGTGAGAAGAAAAAATCTCTCTCTGTGACCTTCTGTCTATTAACAATGATAGCTTTCATTCATATGTCGATTTGGTATATCCCTGTGAGCTCGAAATAAACGACACCACAGAGTCGTCCACTTCTGCTTCATACTTAGATATTTTATTGAAAGTAGACATTAACGGCAAACTGACAACTCAACTGTATGACAAACGGGACGATTTCAGCTTCTCCATCGTCAACTTCCCACATTTATGTAGCAATATTCCATTATCACCTGCATATGGTGTTTATATATCTCAACTGATTCGATATGCAAGAGCTTGTTCTGGGTATTGTCAGTTTTTAAATCAAGGTAAGCTACTGACAAACAAGTTGATGGTACAGAGATTTCAACAGTCTCGATTGAAGTCAACATTTCGCAAATTCTATGGTCGTTATAACGATCTAGTTCGTCAATACAACCTCGCATTGGGTCAAACACTGTCTGACGTGTTTCATACCGATTGTTAAGCCGTTCTTGGCACACTGATTTTGACTGCGGATAACTCCGTTTACCTGATCAGGAAAAGGGGATCACGGCGGGTGTGACCGGTCAACAGGGGATGCTTACTCCTCCTAGGCACCGGGTCCCACCTCTGGTGTGTCCAGGGGTCCGTGTTTGCCCAGCTATCTATTATGTATTGCTTGTAGGAGTTATGAGATTGATCACTGTTCGCTATCTTCACCTTGCATTCAAATGTCGATTTCATGGCAACACCAAAATAGTTTTTCTTTTCACGAAGAAGCTTTAAAATAAATTCTGCCTCGTAAAATATAAAAAGGAGAGCTATCAAAAGAGCACAACTCGTGCCTATGGGAATTCCAATATATACGTGGAAAATCTGTTCACCAAAAACAACAAAGATATTGTCAATGAGGAACTCCAGTATATTTTTTTTTAAATTTCAGCTTCAAAATACTTTGTGCGTCTGTAATGAAGTTGATTCCGTTTTGCCGATTTATCGTTTTGTTACTGTTCGTTTGTTTTGATTTTGATGCGAATGGGTTATCGTAAGAGTGAGTCGGGTGTGAGTCATTTTAGTTGCTAGTATAAAAGAGACGGGTTTGGCTGCCTGTAAGTTAGATAGGGCACAGTAACGACATCAGCCGGGATCCACATTGACAGGTGCTAGAAGTTCAGGGGATGGTTATTTTCCTGTCATATTTTATGTAGGACATTTGAAGAAATAACTACTGAAATAGGAGTTTGTTTGGAGGGCACATCTTTTTCCTAGCCGATAAACGTGTTTTATTTGTATTCTGATAATTCGTGAGTATTATAATTAGTGTAGCAAGGTCTTGTTATTTGTAAGTTCTTGGTTTCCTGTTTAGTTGCAAGTTGGTAGTGTTTATGAAATTAATTTCAGTGCATGCATGGGTGTTTAGAAAACCCGAAGGCAGGCAGAGAGTTGCGGGATTCAGATATACGGAGATCGATGCGGATATTGTGTTACAATATGGAAGGGCGTGGTGTAGCTTCGTAGAGAATAACCCGATACTTGGGAGGCATCGGAACCCTGGTGTATTGTCCGGAGTTGACGATGGCTCGTGCAAGGCTTGCATGGTGGTGGATTGTTTTCCGTTCTTGGCGTGCTTATCGCAAGTTGGCGGGAAACCGGAACAGTGTGCATAATAGTTACATTATAAAGTTAAAGTAACCCGAAATTTAGAAACAAAACCAAAGAATATTATATTACAGAAAAGGAAAATTGAATATTTGGAACTTTTTTCTAAATTATACTACTTTTGTACTTAATGTACATTTGCTTTACATCTGATACGGACTATCCGACTTTTCAAAAGACAACTGTGTTTACAACGTATCAGATATCTGTATTGTCAATTGCTTATTCATGTAAATTTGTGTTGAGAGTGAAAGGAGTGAGTGTGCATATTTTTTATATCATTTACTTAATTAATAAATTTGTTATTGTTTATTCTACAACTTATCGTTAGTCTTAGCTCAATCTGACAAAATTCAAAAAGGGCTCATTACAGCGTGGAATCATAGTGGCGTATAACAAAGTAATTTTTGGAGGACTGATCACCAGACACGAATATCTTCTTTTTCCATTTTTGCTGAACGGTTGCTGTTTATGATATCAAAAAGTCTAGTTTTTCATTTATGGTGAGGAATGGTCGTGTAAAGTGTTGAAATGTCATACGTTTTGGTATTAATTTGAGACAAGTTTTGTGATTAAAAATTTACTAAAAGTTCACATTGATTCACACCACCTCTGGTATATGCTATTGCACATAAACCGTAAAGACCCTAAAACAACACCGTACGGTTTCTTCACGGATCACTGGTTGTGGACGGAGCTCATCTATGGTCATTTTTATTTACATGGAATTTATCTGGCCAAGAGAACAGGATGTT